>NW_024042990.1:0-59595 GCF_014851395.1 Micropterus salmoides | reverse complement strand
GCGTTGAGTGAGTTTCCAAACTTTTATATGTTTATGTGTGTTTTTTGTCTCTTTATATCGTTAGTTGAAAGTTTTGTCTGTTGTGGTTGTGTTTGTTGGTGGCGGGCAGCATGCCCGTTGTAGATGTGGAAGTGGATTTTGTGAAGCTGACACGCCGACATGCAGTGAAGTTGGTGCCGGCTGTCAGCTGCTCGGTGGAGGAGGCGAGTTTAGCGGTGGGAGAGGTGGTGGGTTATGGCAGCATTAAGTCTGCCTCCCGCATGAACGGAGCCATTGTGGTGTTTTTAGATCATACTGACAAAGAAACGATGTGGTAGAAAAAGGGGTAATTATTAAAGATACTTTTACCCCGGTTCTCCCTCTGGTTAACCCTGCCAGGAAAGTTACCATCTCCAACGCTCCCCCGTTCTTAAAAAATGAGTTATTGTTAAAAGAGCTATCCAGGTATGGACAGGTGGTGTCCCCCATCAAGATGGTGTCCCTGGGCTGTAAGTCTCCATTGTTAAAACACGTTGTTTGTCACAGAAGACAGGTTTTCATGGTGCTAAGAACAACTCGGCAGAAATTAATTTATCTTTTAATTTCAATGTGGACGGATTTAATTACATGGTTTTTGCAACTTCGGAAACCATGAAATGTTTTGGCTGTGGTGCAGAGGGCCATCTAATTCGCTCATGCCCGAAAAACTTTTTAAAAGAGCAGGGAATGTTGCGGCGGCGTCGGCCGCTGCCGCGGTGCCTGGCGGGGCTCCCACTACTGGCGGTGCGGCCTTTTCTCCCGATACCGGTGGCAAAGCCCCCGGTACCGATGGGACTGCGGCACCTGACGCGGTGCCTGGCGGGCTCAATACTGGCGGTGCGGCCTTTTCTCCCGATACCGGTGGCGAGGCCCCCGGTACCTGACCGGTGCCCGGCGTAGCTGCGGCTGATGCGGCCGTGTTGGAGGGTCCCGGTAGATGTTCCTTGGCCAAGGAAGTCGCTGAGAGATTGTCTGATAATAAAATCATGTCCAGTGTGTCTAATGCTGAACTGCAAGAAAGAGAAAGCGGACAGGGAGACACAGAAACAGAACTGAACATTGACCAGGGAGAAAATGAGAACAACAGTGAACAGGTGTATAACAGTCAGTTGAATGAATGTTCTCAGAGCAGCAATATTTCAGTGTGTTCTGACTTTATTGAGGATGAGGATATATCTGATGAGGATCTAATGAAAATCGCACAGAAGAGAAAGAGCACAGAAAGTGTTCAGAGCAGAGCTAAAGTTGCCAAAGGAAAGAAAGACAGAAAAACACGCTCATTAGAAAACAGTGATTTCACAAGAGGAGGGGAGCAGCAGCTACACTTTAGCTCAAATACAAAAGTTCCTTCAGGACACTAAGGGTCTCAGGCTGTTGAAGGTTGAGAACTTTTTCCCAGACCTGAAACTGTTTGTCAGTTCAGCTCAACCTCTTACCAGAGCTTCAGGAGGTTTTGGTGATGAAGGCCTCACAGAGCAGGAGATATATCGCCTCAGAAAGCTGATCATTAAGGTGAAAGCTCAAATTATTGGTGATGATGTTTAAACAGCCTCTTCTCTTCTTTTTCTTCCTGACATGTTTGTTTTGTGTTTCTTTATTATTTTTCTCTCTCTCCATGGGTCACTTTAAAATTGGCACTTTAAATCTAAATGGAGCGAGGGACGACACAAAGAGAGCTGCCCTTTTTAAACTCGTGGAGTTTAAGCAGCTAGACGTACTGATGGTTCAGGAAACACACAGTAACTCTGAAAATGAGAGTCAGTGGAAGAAAGAGTGGCCAGGGCAGGTTGTTCTGAGCCATCAGTCCAGCTGCAGTGGAGGGGTTGGGCTTTTTTTCTCCAGAGGTTTCCTGCCTGCATCTTGTGAGGTGGAGGAAGTCATTGAAGGCCGTCTACTGAAGGTTAAAGTTCAGTATGAGAATATAAGATGAATCTGATAAATGTCTATGTCCCATGTAATGCTGCGGAAAGGCTGCATGTGCTGAGTGTTTTAAGCAATACTGTCAGAAAATGCAGTAGTGATGAGTTTTTATTCTTGGGAGGTGATTTTAACTGTACAGAGAATCCACAGCTGGACAGGAATCACCAGGAGCCTCACAGAGCCTCCTCACAGAGCCTACAACAGCTCATAGAAACACACGAGCTGCTAGATTAGATCGGTTTTACTGTTTCAAGCATCACATCAATGTCTTTAAAGGTTGTTTTATTAACCCTGTGGGTTTTACTGATCACTGTCTTGTTTATTGTTCTGTTTTTATTAAAAACGTCAGATTGAGCAGTGCTTATTGGCATTTTAATATTGCACTGTTGCATGACAAAGCCTTTAAGTCTGCTTTTGAGTTTTTCTGGCTCACTCACAGAGAAACTAAGGCTGATTTCAAATGTATTCAGCAGTGGTGGGACTTTGGAAAAAGCCAGATTAAACAGCTGTGTCAGCAGTACACTGCAATGTCACCAGGGACATCATCAGATCTTTGAAGGATCTGGAGATTGAAGTGGTAGAACTACAGGGTCTAGTAGGGGCCACAGGAAATCAGGGACACTTAGATTCCCTAAAATCTAAAAAGTTGGCTTTGGCCAGCCTGCTGGGTGTGACAGCTCAGGGGGTTCTGGTGAGGTCTCGGTTCCTGGACGCCACACAGATGGACGCCCCGTCACACTTCTTTGGTTTGGAGAAGAAAAACGGGCAGAGAAAGATCTTTCACTCCATTAATTCGAGAGAAGGAGTTTGCGTCTCTGATTCCTCTGAGATCAGAAAGCACGCAGCCAGTTTCTATAAAGAACTGTACAGGAGCGAGCTGACAGACCATCCAGAGGTAGAAGAGCTCTTCTATGCTGATCTTCCTCAGGTCAGTGATGAGCACAATGTAGAGCTGGAAGCTCAGCTGTCTCTACCTGAACTGTATCGTGCTGCGATGAGTCTGCAGAGTGGTGAGCTCCGGGGATTGACGGCCTTCCTGTGGAGTTTTACAAGTCTTTCTGGTGTGTGCTGGGACAGGATCTGCTGGAAGTGCTTGGAGACAGTTTGGAGACGGGTCGTCTGCCTCTGAGCTGCAGGAGGGCAGTGATCACTCTGCTGCCAAAGAAGGGTGATTTGCAGGAGCTGAAAAACTGGAGGCCTGTGTCGCTACTCTGCTCGGACTACAAAATCCTGTCTAAAGTCCTGGCTTCCAGACTCAGACAGGTGATGGGGTCTGTCATTCACGTTGACCAGACCTACTGTGTACCCAGCAGGTTTATCAGTGACATATCACTCTGATTCGAGATGTTTTGGAAGTCTCTAGTTCATTGGCTGTAGATACTGGTCTGATTTCAATAGACCAGGAAAAGGCTTTTGATCGGGTTGAACACCAGTATCTGTGGCGGACTCTGACTGCCTTTGGTTTCAACCCACGTTTCATAGCCAAGATCCAGGTTTTGTACTGTGACATTGCGAGTGTTCTGAAGATAAATGGAGGCCTGAGCGCTCCCTTTAGTGTACAGAGGGGGGTGAGGCAGGGCTGCTCTCTGTCTGGCATGTTATATTCTCTGGCCATTGAACCTCTGCTTCACAGACTAAGGTCTGCTCTCTGGTGTCTGTTTTCCTAAATGTGACATTCTTTTCAAACTGTCTGCATATGCAGATGATATCATCGTTCTGGTGAATAAGCAGAGAGATATTGTGTGTTGGGAGAAACCTTGAATCTGTATGGCCTGATATCATCTGCTAAAGTGAACTGGGTGAAGAGTGAGGCTGTGATGGTGGGAGAGAGGCTGAGGAGTCAGCTCAGTCTGCCTGGAGGCCTTTTCTGGAAAACAGGAGGGCTGAAATATTTAGGGGTGTTTCTGGGAAACGAAGCATTTTTGAAAAAAACTGGGATGGAGTTTTGGAGAAGGTCAAAGGTCGCCTGAACAAGTGGAAATGGCTGCTGCCTAAAATGTCTTTTAAAGGTCGGGTTTTGGTTGCAAATAATGTGGTTTCTTGGCTCTGTGGCACCGTTTGGCCTGTGTTGACCCTCCACCCTCTCTCCTGCCAAACATACAAAGAATATTAGTGGATTTTTTCTGGGACAAGTTACACTGGATTCCTCAGAGCTGCTTTTCCTTACAAAAGAGGAAGGAGGGCAGGGCCTGGTCCACTTGGCCAGCAGGGGGGCTACTCTCCGCTTGCAGTTTGTCCAGAGACTCCTCACTGGGCCTGCAGACCAGGTGTGGAGGCCGCTGTCCTGCTGTATTCTGCAGCAGTTTGGTGGACTGGGACTGAGCTTGTCTCTGTTTTTAATGAACTTAAAAGGTGTGTGCATGTCCTCTCTGCCTGGGTTTTACCAAAGTGTTTTTAAAGTATGGATGTTGATGAACAAACAGAGACAGGGACACACTGACTCTTTGTTTTGGCTGCTTAAGGAGCCTGTTCTGTTTGGAGGACATTTGGACTGTCTTGGGGTGGTTTCACCCACTCTGTTTGACAAGCTCCGCACTGCCAGGATCTCCACGCTGGGGCAGGTGGAGGAGCTGACCGGACCTCGGTTGGACCGTCCTGCTGGTCTGGCGGTTCGTCTGGGGCTGAGGTCGAGCCGCTATGTCAGTCTGTTACTGAGACACTGGAGACATCAGCTGACGGGACACGAGGTCTCTCTCCTGATGGACTATAGAGACGGCTCTGCTGCCGGACGACACTGACCCAAATCCTTTTACCACTCTGTCTGACTTGACCGATTTTCGGGACCTTTACTGGTCAACTCTGCTGGGGTGTCTCTGAGTGATGCCACAGGAAAGACACTGTACAGACTGTTGGTAAAAACGCTCAATAAAAAGACACTTAATGGACGTAGCGACACCCCTGGAGGACTCATTTGGGTTTAAGCCCTGATTTTGACCTGCCTGGAGGTCTCTGTATAAACCCCCCCTGACAAAGAGACATGCAGACCTACAGTGGAGAATCCTTCATGGAATACTGGCTGTAAACTCTTTTGTGTCTGTGCTGAATGGGAATGTACAGGACCAGTGTCCTTTCTGTCTGCAGAGGGAGACCGTGTTTCACTGTTTTTTAGAGTGCACACGTCTCATGTCTCTGTTTGTTTTGCTGGAAAACATCTTTAGGGGTTTTAAAGAGTTTTTTACTAAACAGGTTTTTATTTGTGGTTTTAAATACACTCAACATCAGAAGAACAAATGTCAGCTGCTAAACTTTGTCCTGGGTCAGGCTAAGATGGCCGTTTATGTGAGCAGGAGAAAAAAGGTGGAGACAGATCAAGCCGTCAATGTGAAGATGTTGTTTGTGAAAATGATGAAGTCCAGGTTATTGTTAGATTTCAGTTTTTACAGAGCAAATTAAAACTTTTTTGTCAGTGTGGGCTCATGGCAGGGTGCTGTGTTCTGTCCAGGCTGATCGGCTGGTGTATGCTGATGTGTTGATGATATAAATGTATCGTGTGTGAGCGAGTACTGACTAATAAAAGTGTGTTTTGAAAAATCAAAATCTCTCTCTCTCTCTTTCTCCTCTTCTGGAGTCTAAAGTCTGAATGTCAGAGCGACACTCGGCTGTGGGTGGAGATATTCTCTTATTCAGTCAGTCTCACTCAGTTGTTGTTGCTCAATCCACAAGATCCACTGCTGCTCACAAATCAGACGACTACATTCACAGTTAGCAAAGACATGCGGGAAAACTGTGAGCTGATGAAAGTCTGTGATTCGTTGCTACTTTAGCTGCAGGATTTCAAACAGAACTGAACTGTGCAGTCAAAATGTTTCTAATGTTTTCAGAATCGTTCTGGAGGTTCATCATTGTGTCTGTGGGTTTAGCAGCACTCATAATAATTGTTGTGGCAGTCAACATCTGGACAAGAACTAAAGGTGAGAACATTCACAGATGAAACTCAGAAACAGGAAGTTTTGATAAAGCTGGATTTTCACTGTGGAAACTAAAGTCGACTCTTTCTCTTTTCTTTTCAGGGACAAAAACACAGATGGATGAAAACACAGTGAGTTTATAATGTTTTACAGTTGGTACTTTACACAGCAAACCAGTGTTTGTGACATCTGTTCTTCCTTCTGAAGTGTAGATATAGATAGAAGAAGACAAACAGAAACAGGAATCACTCTAGTGACTTTAAACAATGCAGATAGATTAGTTTTATTTCAAAGAACAAGTTACAAGTTAGTCCACGTTACTGTACTACTATAAAATCTAGTTCCAATGCAAACTGTCCAGCAGCCAGTCAGATAAAGATCAGATCTGACAGTAACTAATGGTGCGTTCAGGGTCTGCTGACTGTGAACTGTGTTCAGTTTCAAAACATCAGCAGTAAACTGGGAGGAACATTTTGGATTTGGGGTACCACATAAACACTCCCTCTCTGGTCAGTCAGCTGCAGGAACATGTAACAGTTTGGGGTAGCCTACTTTGGTTTAATATTTATTTATTAATAAGTTAATTTCCTTCTGCGTGTCCTTCGTTACCACAAAACCACTTCCTCTCTCAGTGGCAGAAACGCAACAGTAACTGATGGTGCGTTCAGGTGCTGTCAGATTATTTCTTATCTCCTTGTGTTAAAGCGGCTATATGTAAGTTTTTGATTTTAATAAATCAAATTTTCATTGCCTTATTGTCAGTGGGCTCAAAACTCACTCAGAAATGAAGCACACGCTTGTTTTGCTTGTTTTGCTTGCATCGGCCACTATTGTGCTTTTAATGTGAGGACTCCGGGTCGGATTCAGCCCTGTGCGCGCTCCCGAGCCTCTCTCGTACTACAGCGACAACACGGCAGCTAACGACATGCAGTCCACTAACACCAAAAGCAACCGGCGCACAGCAAAACACAGGCTCCACGTAAGGATACAAAACAACAATAAAGGTTTATGTGCTGAAGCCCATCAGACCAAACAGGTTCAGATGATGTCGAGTAAGAACAAAGTGAGCATTAGTAAAGCTGGAGAAACACAGAGAAAGTCACGTTAGCTCGCCGGTGTTGTAGCCCTACTGGTGTTCAAACTAACTGGTTGGCGTACGCGTGCTCGTGTTGTGTGCAGCAGCTGCAGACTGACTCCATCCCCAGATTCATCACACATTCACAAACATGTTCCTGGCGAGTTTCAAGTCCCATATTTAATCTACTGCGGCGATCATGATTGTATAAGTGAGCACTACATTACAGCGACATACGAAAAAAGAAATGAAATAAAAGAGACTTTTTACAAAATCTCGTCAAGCTGGATTCGAACTCACCTGAGCAAAAGGTAACATCTACTTCAAGCTCCCCACGTTACCTGTAAACTAACCGAGCAATCATAGATTACTGTCGTCCAGTCACGTCATCATCCAGGTAACACTTTGTTTGGGCTGATCTAAAACAACTGGTTACCTTGAGCGATCTTAAAAACACCAGAACATGTTTATCAAGGTTTTTTTCTCGATTGACACTTTGACTCCCTAGACACTATGACACGGGAATACTTTTAAACAGTGACGATCTAACTCCGACAATACTGTGAAAACATGAGTTTATTGTCGGCCGAGCCGCAGGAAGAGTAGAAGTGGAAATATTCTGCCCACAACACAGCAGGCCTAAGGCATGGACTTCATTCACATCCATCCTTCCTATATTGTAGGCTGTAGTAAAATACGAGGCACCCACTCTCCTCTGCTATCCTCTTTATCAGTAAATGCTCATCAGTTGTGCGTTTTAATACCGAGCTTTGGCTGCTCCAAATCAGAGAGACAGCTAGCTCAAATAGTGGCATCGGCAGCTACCAGTGGCATTTCCAGTGGCAGCTTGAGATGCCACAGATTTTTCCTGATATGCCACGGCACCTTTCGCTGTTTGTGTATTTCTGGTGAAACCGACATGCCACAGATTCACTCAGGCACCTGCCGTTGTTTGTGTGGGATTTCTGGTTGCAATGTAACGTTACCATGCTACGGCATCTGCCGCTGATTGTGTACGTTAGGTCGCCACTGATTTACTGTGAGATCTGCCGCTGATTCAAATCAATCAATCAATAAACCTGGACCGAGAGAAATATGTTAGCAACAGTAGTTTATTATGCAATATATAATATTGTGCATTTCTTCATGTAAACAGCAAGAGTCACGTTTAATGAACGCATTGTTTGGTGCAATACAGCTGGTAGTTTAACCTAGGTATTTATTGTGTGTGCAGAGTTGTTACTGTTAGCACTATATTTAATATTAAATTCATATTTAATGTGGTTTTCATAGTAATAGATATGTTTCGCCTTTCTACCAGCAGGTGGCAGTATTTAAATGAAAGTCCAGTTTGTGTCTCTGTTAACCGTTTTAAATCCAGGTTACCGATACAGATGCATTTATTGTTCTTCATTTCATTTGTTTTTTCATTATTAAGGATTAATTTGTAACCTAGTTACCATCTTCATTCACCCACAGCCCAGCGTTAAACCTGCATCCCCTTCTGTTCTAACCTGGTTCTGCTGTCAGCTTCTTAGCAGCTCAGGCAACAGACACATCAGAAATGTCCTAATATAGATCATCTGGCCAAAATAATGATTATATACAGTCTATGGTGGCGACCTAACGTACACAATCAGCGGCAGATGCCGCGGCATCTCAAGCTGCCACCTGAAATGCCACTGGTAGCTGCCGATGCCACTATTTGAGCGGGCCCCTGCTGCCAAATCCTGATCTCAGCGTGGTGCGCCATTGAAATAGGATAATAACTTATGATATATTATGATATATAATAATAATAAATGACCCAAACATTTCAATCCGTGAATCATTTGTTCATATACTGTTCGCCGAATTAACCGAAGACAGTTAATTTGTGCTATGTACCATTGGATGTACTGACCACTGTGAGTGAATTACTTTGATACAGAAAAAATCTTAAACATTCTCAGGCAAGTTCGGAGGCGTTCCCATTCCTGTCCCCACACACGCATTCAGTGAGTTACACTGTGTAGCCTACTGCAAGTCGAGCCTCGTTTTTTATTTCCCAAAACACTAACGTAAAACCCATTTAACTTGTTAGTTGTTGTTCAAGCTCATCTTCATAAGCCTACATTAGCCTAAATCAGGTACCGCCGTCGCCTACCCGTTGCTGCTTGTTTATCAAGTGTAAAACACAAAATAACTTCCTTACAAATTCCAGTTTTTCGTTTCCTATTTGTGACTTGAGCGTGCTTTCTGACGACTCAAACCTAGAGACCAACAGTTGCTATGAGTCGTGAACTGATCAGTTCTGTTTCCTGTGCAGCTGCCGTGTGACGAGTGAACCGAAGAGTCCGAGATCCTTCACGCATGCGTGAAAATGAACGAATCACTCACTGAGACATACACACGATTAGGTCTTATGAACGAAACGTTCTTTGAACGACACAACACTACTACCGCCGAGCAGTTGCTAATGTTATCCGGTGCAAAGTTATATAACGTTACTTTCCACATTACTTCACCAACTAACGCCACACATGTTAATTCTATCCTGTTGATTTAGCCTGCAAGAAAGGATGTAACGGCAAAAAGCTAATGTGGAGCGATTTGTTTACTAAAGGTAGCCTATAGTGATGCAGCCAGGAGCAGCCAGCTAACGCTACAGTAGCTCGGACTTGCCGCTGTTTGTTTCGTAACATTCAGTTTATGTTTATTTTGGTTTTACCAATACTCAGGTACACAGCTTCTCCACCTCTCAGTCGCTGTAACTAACGTGACCCACATAACATAAAACACTGCAACAAACCGGTCACAACAACCCAGAGGAAGGAAGAGCCGTCCACTAACACTAGTTACAGTAAAGTTACTGACTGCGGTCTGACTGTTATAAAGTGTGACACAGTCTCGTTATAACATTCAGTCCAGCTCACTAACCGTTTCATTATTATCCAGTACATGTAGCTGTGCTGACACTGCTGAGCCTCCGGTGACAGATTCACAGATAGTAAAGATAGTTACTGAAAGCAGCAGACGAGCTAACGATGTAGCACGTTGGCTAAATGCAGTAAATGTACCGTGATCATGTAACGAGCACGGATTAGTTCAACCTGCAGCTGATAAAACTGTGATGTGATGTGAAAGCTGTCAGTTAAAGTGTGTCAGAGTGAGGGTTTGTTTGTGTTTCACAGGTGAATAATGATGAAGATGAAGATGATGGTGTGGTGAACTATGAAAACGATGGAGACCCTTCTGCCTCTGTCAGACTCCACTGATCAACAACTTCCATATCAACATCAGCTCATCAGAGAAAAGACTCCACTGCAGTTAAATAACAGCACATTTACACGAGTAGTTGAAGCCTTTAGAGAACTGTTGAGAAGATTTCTTAAGGTGCTTTGTTTATGTAACAAGGAAAGGTCAGACAGGTCTAGCTTAGAGTAAAGCCTAGTTCACACCACACAGTTTTAAGCCCGATTTGCCGCTCGGCGACCGTCAGGCTGTGATCAGGGGTAAATCAGGGATCGATCGGCGGTCGCCAGTCGTCATGTGTGAACTACTCAAGGACGCTTCAAAACGGCTTCCCGACACATTTCTGACACATCGCAGACGCCAGCCAGATATCTAGTGTGAGAGGCAGGCTTTTGGCCTAGTAATGCCACATTCAGTTGCAACCTCTCAGTGAAGCTCCGCCCCCTGTCTCTCCAGAAGCAGTCTCACAGCTGCGTCGCTTTAAGAGTTGATTTATAGGGAACACTCAGGATCTCTCGGTAGGCGTCGTGTTCCAGTGTGGTTAGAAGTTATGCGTCAAGGCTGACAATGTTTTAACTTTTGTGAACAGGTTTTAATTTGTTTTCATCACAGGCATTTTAAGCCACCTGTCGTCCAGACCTCGTCGGCTGAATAGCCTGTTATGCTGAAGTTCACCGCAGAGAAGGCATCGGTGGTAAATGAGGTGGAGTCAGAGCTGGGTTGGCTATTTACTGCATTGTTTGAGGATTGTATAGCCACTGCTGTCTTGTCTGCCTGATCAACTCCTGCTGTCTGTGCTTCTATTTTTATGTGGAATCTTATATTATTAGATTGTTACAGATGGGCCCTGTGAATGTTTCTGTCAACTGCTAAGGTCTGCTACGGGTGTGGCCATTCCCCCTTTTTTTGGCTACGTGATTTCCCCCAGCTTATTAGCCATTTTTCCCCTCTTTTTAGTGTTCTGCCAGACGGGCAGGGTGGTGGATTTTCCGAACCCCTTCCCCCTTCACTGCATGTGGTGGTAACTTAGTTTCATCGTGTTGTTTATGTGTGTTTGATTTGCTGTGTTTAGGTGGCTGCGCACCGTTGAGAGTATAGTGGTGTCAAGGCACTCTGGTAGCCCACAGGTAACCGCCTGCATGTCTGGCATCGGTAGATGTGGAGGTGTCTGTCTGTGGCAACTGTTAATTAGATATTTGGGGGTTGGAGCCCCTCACTATTTGCCTTGGTTACACTAGCATCCAAATATCTGGAGGATTCGGCCGACTCGACATCCACATCCAGCCAATGACAGCAGGCAGCTACTTTTCACCTCAAAACACTTTTTACTCCCCTCCAGCTCTCTGTAGCTCAGACGCTGAAAGTCGTGTCGTCTGCGTGAGCCTTAATTTAGCTGACCCCATAAGTGTTTTCTGACCTTCTAGCTCGAGGTGTTTCTCACACGTCCTTGTCAGCGAGACAACAACAGACTGATTAGGTAGAGTCAGTAGCTCATGCGTCAGGCTAGCAGATATCGGTGTTCTCCGGTAATCATACAAGGTTGAGTCCTACAAGAATGTTTCCAAGAACCTACTGGCTCCACAGGTTAGAGCACAACTCATGGGTAGTGACAGATTCCAACATGATGAAGCACTGGAGTCTAAACATCAGATAGATGAGTTGTTCTGGGTTAAGGCCAGTTAAAGATGAGCTAATAGGGAAACCTACAGGCACTAGGGGGAAGACAGAAACATAAAAGGGACCAAAAGATGTCATCCTTCAGATTTGGTGTTGGCATTTGATGTGTTCACATGTTGTATGCTGGCACTGTGTCTCCTCGGCCGGGCTCAATAAACCATGCTATGTTAAGTCTTCATCAGTCTCTGAAACTTCTTCACACCTGAACCTGGCTCACAGTATTTCTTCAACAATAACAAAAATCTCATCAGATCATTTTTAGGTTTTTATTACTGATTGTTTTTGTTTTTATTTATCAGTGTGAGAAATGTTTGTCTGTTTTGTGCTCAGCTGTTTCTGTTTCAGTCTGACTTTGAACAACAATATTCAAGTCTTGATTTCATCTCATATCAGGAAGCCCACTGTGAGTTTTATAAAATGTCTTTTCCTGCATCAGTTGTGAAAATCTTTATTTTCTGCAGCCAGTTCAGAACACAGCAGCTGGATTTCAGCTTCATTTAACAGGAACGAGCATTTAACTCTAGTAACAGTCTCCTCTTTATTATATCTGATAACAATATAAACTGCAAGTAAAGAAATGTTCACCACTTTAGTCTACATTGTGTTTTGTGATTCCTTCATGTACTAACGGTGTCATAATGGAAAGTGAATATTCTTTACTGTTAGGAATGTGGTTTTTGTGCTCATGTCTTTCCTGTTTAAGTCTGTTTTTGGTTCTGTGTTTCTCTGTGTAGTCTTGTTTAGTTAGTTCTTAGTCCTGCACATTAGTTAATGTCTTTTGTGTTTACTCCTGGTCTTGTGTTCCCTGTTTAGTCTTGTGTGTTCCCTTGTTCATTTACTGGTTCTGTTTAGCTCTGCATCTCAGCCCTGTGTCGTACTTGTGTATTCTGGGTTAACTGTCTCTCTCTGCCGGCCTGGTTCTGTCATGATCCCGTCTGTGTGTCTTGTTTGGGAGTCTGGGTTTAGTTCCATGTCCTTAGTTCATGTTTTGGTGTTCATTCCTGGTCCTTGTTTGCATTATTGTGGTTTGGTCTCCTCTGTACTCGGTGTTCTAGTTCTGTGTTCTCGTTTAGGTTCTGGTTCTTTGTAACTTGTGTGTGTTTCTGTCTTCTTGGTTATTCACTCTGCCCCATGTCTGCTTGTCTAAGTGTTCTCTCTGTTTCCCCCTGCTGTCTCTCTGCCTGCCTGCTTGTCTCTCTGTCTCTGCCTCGTTAGTCCTGATCCCGCTCACCTGTGTTGCTCCCGCCCCGCTCGTTAGTCCCTGTGTATATTTATGCCTGCTTGTCTCTCCAGTCTTTGTCACGTCCTTGCGTCTAATGTTGAGTGTTCCTTTGTTTTCCTTGTTCTTGATTATTCCCTGTGTTTTTGGATCGCCTTGTGTTCTGGATTACCTTTGTTTGGACTTTGCCTCGAGCTCCTTGTAAGCCTGTTTCAGTTAGTCTTTTGAATTAATAAATGTTTTTGAACTGCAACCTCCTCGCCTTGCCATTGTCTGCATTTGGGTCCTCACCTCAGTCTGCACTGAGCTCCCCGACCCGTGACACTTTACTATGAATGTTCTGCCTCTACTAGTAGAACCACCTCCCTCCTCTTGTCCCCTTCTAGTAGTAAACCTTCCCTCTGGAGGACCTCTAACCTTCCAGTGTCATGTTACGTCAGGCAGGGAGCAGATAAAGCAAGGATTCAGACAGAGTGCGAATTATACAGTGACAATCGAGGGGTCAACTTTTTTTCCAGGTCGTAAAGGAAACAGCAGGCGCTTGCCTCAGTGAACTGAGCGCGAATAACCACAACTCACCATTACTACAGCTGTATGAAACCAAAGTAAACATTTTGCTGGGATTTAATTGCAATAAACGGATCAAACTGATTCAGAAATAACAACAATATGATGGAGATTTGTTAAACATATGAATTCATGCTTTGTCAGGTCTTTCAGCAAGTCAGCAGGACAACAACTTCTAAAAGGTTTGTTTTCTGAATGGAGTTTGGATCGATCAGGGCTATGCTACGCTAACTTGTTCACAGTAAAGTACAACGATAGCTGGAATAAAGTTACAGACACATATTTTCTGAACTCACCAGGTAGTTCAACTTCCTCGCTTTCTTTTCTCCAAGTAAAGTTCAGTTTTTTATATAAATATGAAGTATTAGTCCAACAGAGCTCTGGGTGCCAACCGACGCTAACAACATTTACATTTATTCATTTATTTTAGCTTTTATCCAAAGCGACATACAATTGCTGTATATGTCAGAGGTCGCACACCTCTGGAGCAACGAGAAGTGTCTTGCTCAGGGACACAATGGTGGATGGGTCACAGTGGGGGATTGAACCAAAGGCAAGTGTCTTAGCCACTGCGCCATCACCCCTTCTAACAACAACAGTGAAACCGGATGTGCATGGAAGCTAGCTGCTGAGAAGCTCCAGTGAAGATAAATCAACGTTGTCATCCGCAAAACTAAAGTGAAAAGCTAATTTAATAAAAGCAGTTTACTCCGAGCTCCTCCCACGGGTAAATAGCGTAGTTGTCAGAGTGTAATCCAAACCGACGCGGGTGTTTATTTGTCCAAAAGCTGCAGCGCTGCTCTCTGCTCTGTCCTCGACTTCTCCAAGTGTAGCAGCTCTCCGCCGGCCAGCGGCATTTCAATCCCCCGCTCTGCCCGGCCCTCTCCACACAACGCTCTGAAGCCATCGGTGATGTCAGGATGATCTCAACGCTGATAGGCTACAGCGACTTAGCGTCATCCGACTTTCTCGCTCGAGTTGAAAATGTTCAACTCACGCAAAGGCCTTCTCGTTACCGGCAGCACCCTCTTCACACCGCTCGTGGCGCTTTGTGTCTTTGCATTGACTTTGTATGTAAACGCAGCGCCCACAACGCTCACTTCGCTTTTGGTCTGTAAGCACCTTTACAAAGTTACAATCTCCTTGTTTCTTTAACGTAATGTCTGCAGTCTGTAGATGAGGATGAATCAAGTTCACCAGTTCATGGGTGCCACAAACAGGAGTCACCAAGTATTGTAGAAAGTCAGACCCACACAATGCTGAACCAGAACCAAAGACACTATCATAAAATACAGTCTGCATTATCATCTCTAATTCATAATTCTTATCATTTCAAGTTTTAACTTTCAACTTACTCTTTTCTTAGCAAACATCTCATTTCCTCTAGCTCATGTTAACTGTGAATGAAATGTAATCTGCGTTCAATAAAGTAGTAGTCATACATGTGAAACAACAAACCTGGATTTGAACATTTTTCAGTTACCTAGCCAGGTAAAACTCCCAAATTCCAGAGTGAAAACAAATGGCGTGCTTATTGTAAAACACAGGCGAGCCAACACTAGACAAAAAGGAATACACACACTTAAATACCCAAGAGAGGTGGAGGAAACGAGACACAGGTGGAAACAAAAATCAAGAAAAGAAAACAGGAAATCACCAAACTCACAACCAAAACCAGGACATCCAGGGGTTAAAGTAGTTTTCATCAGAATTTGATAAACGCCTGTTTGTCTCATGTCCACATTCTCACCAAAACACTTCCTATTCAGCTCAGTCAGGAGAGACTTAAATGAAAAAGAGGCTTAAAGAGGAATTAAAAGGAAAAGGAACAGGAGAGTTTAAGAAATGTGAGAGGGATGTATGGCCTACCTGGTGGAGGGGCTGTGACCACAGAGGCCAGAACCAGAATGGATGTGAAGGGCTCAGTGGGATCACTGAAGACTGCTTGATCCACCAGCTGCTGGAGCGAGAGAGGGAGGGAGGCCTGGAGCTGGAGTGATGCTGCAGTCTTTTATCTGGTCGGGGTCCTCCAGGAGAGAAAAGACAGTTTGAAAGTTGACAGCAACAATATGATTGGCTCACAGAGGTTGTGGCAAATTCTGATTGGTTTAACTGAAAGAATGAACGCCCTCAATCTAATGACGGAGTTGGAAGCAGAAAAAAGGAAGAGAGGGGGCGGGGGAGAAATAGAGTCAGCATGAACGATGTCTTCCTGATTCAACTTCTGCTGAGTTTCCTTAATCTTAAAAAAAATATCTGCAAAGATAAAATGAGGAACCAGCAGATCTCAGAGCAGTAAAATCATCTTATCTGTGTTCTTCAGCAGCTGCTACAGTATCACCATATTGCACCATGGACATCAGGAGTCAGATTCTGGTGGGAGAGGAGTTTGACTCTTCACCTGTCTGTTCATGTGTGCTGTCAAACATCACCATGGATCCTGTCTGTTTTCTAATAAACACTATCTGAAGAAAACAAGTTGCATCATTGCAAACATTTATCTTAACTAACAATCTTCACACCTTCAGCTTCCTCTTCTTCTTTTCGCTTGGTGAAACACGTCATTGTCACAAATAGACCTGAATGAACAAAGTGTGAACTCTGATGGCTGCATCTCATGTTGCTGATCAAGAATTTGGGGTCTCTGTCAGTCACTGTGGATGAGAGAAAACTACATTTCAAAATATAAAAGTGAAAATTGTACAGAGTTTTTGGCTGTTTGGACATCGACAAGAAATTCAGAGAGACTGAAATCTAAAACAGACTAAAAGTCACTATGAGGAAGTGACATCATCCTAACCACAGGAAGTAGCTGCAGCGTCTCTCTACTAAAGCACTAGTTTAGAAACTCAGACAGTTCTGAGCACGAGAACAAGAGACAGAAGAAGGAGAGACTCAGAGAATCATGATGGTTGAGTTCAAATGGATTTCTTTATTTCTTCCAGCGGTGCTTCAGTTTACAGGTAAGAATACATATATCACATATATAAATGGAAGGCACATTGTAAAAAATAACTTGATCAATATTATTAAAGATTCTTTATTAGCTACATTTGATTTAACTAAGAAAACCAAATCTGTTGTTTCTAATGTGGTGAGTTTAGTGAACTCTTGGAAACTAAGGATAAAGAAATAATCGTCACTAACTATGAACATAACAGACATTTTCTCATTTCACTTTATTTTCATCATTTTCTCAACAGCAGCAGCTGAAAAACTTCCCCTCTCCTTCACTGTCAGAGTTGGAGATGACGTCACTTTGCCTTGTGAAAATGTGAAAGACGGTCAGAAAAACTGTGAATATACTATATGGCTCTTCAGTGGTTCAGGAAACAAACCAGCAGTAACGCTGTTTGAACTTGGGCAGATTCACAATGAAGCCAAATCTAAATCAGAAGACTGAGTGTTACAGAGAACTGTTCTCTGGTTATAAAGAAGGTCACAGTCGAGGATGTTGGTCGTTACAGCTGTAGACAGTTCATATCAGGACAACAACAAGCTCCAGACTCTCATGTTTATCTGTCTGTTGTTACCAGTGAGTATTTCCATCATAATGTTTTCAGCTCAAACTGTCTTGTTAGAACAATATACTGAAACATTACAATAATTATGATCACAGTGATGAAGTTAACTTTACTCTTGTTGTCTTTCTCTCACAATATCTCCATCTTCACCAGTGACTGAACGTAAGGACGCTGATAAGGTGACGTTATACTGCTCTGTGTTGAAATATGAACAGTTCTGTAGTCACACAGTGAAGTGGCTGTATGAGGGTAAAGATGTGGACAAAGATAACAAAGAATTGAAGACATCACAGTCTGTCTGCTACGCCACTGTGTCTTTCCTGGATTCTCATTTTAGTTACAAATCAAAGTCTAACTTGAAGTGTGAAGTGACAGATGGTTACTCTGGAAAAGTGCAGCTGTTCACCTTCAGCCCTCAGTCCTCAGGTGAGAAAACAGGTGAGAATATGCTGAGCTGTTCAAGATGACTAAAACCACCAAAACATTTGTTTGTTGATGAATTTTTAAGATGACATCATTCTTTCTCATTTAGTGACAGCAGATGGTAAACATGAGGGATTTTCTAACTCAACAGTTTCTTGGGTTGTGATATTTCATTCATGCAGGTGACGCACAAACAACAACTACAACAACTGAAAACACAAAATCCGTTACAGCCACAACAACTAATGATACTTCAACAAAACTTCAAGATAGTAACTCATCTTTCTCTAGAGTCTCTCTGTCTTCCTGTCAGCCTCTTTCTCTCCCCATACTGAACTTCAATATTTTACTTTTTATTGATTTTTTTAATTTTACAGGGTTTTGTTTTTTGGTACTTTATAGCAAAACATAAAAGAAAATGCTTCTTTAATTAATTAATTAACTTTCTGGAAAGACAAAAGTGACCATTATAAAACAAAAAATAGGAAGTGATCAAGAATACAATTATTGATTTATTGATTATTGATTGTATCTCTCTCCCTCTGAGAGAAGTGAGCGACACTCGGTTATGGGAGATATTCTCTTATTCAGTCAGTCTCAGTCAAAAGTCTTCACACAACACAAAATTACAAAATAAGATGTTGTCCTCTTATTCTCTTGCCAGATCAGAGGTGGTTCATCAATGTGTTTCTGGGAGTTGCAGCTCTCTTAATAACTGTTGTTATTGTTGTTGCTCTCATCAGATGGAAGAAAACTAAAGGTGAGAGCAACCACAGATATTATAAACAAGAAGTTTTGATGAACCTGGATTTTTGTTGTTGAAGCTAAAGTCGACTCTCTTTTGTCTCTTCAGGAAAAAAAACCCAGATGGATGAAAACACTGTGAGTTTTACGGCTGAGTAATCAAATGTTTCTACAGTTATGACAGAGCTGAATCAGCTGCTCTCTGACAGAGTCATCCAAATCTAAACAGCCTTCACAGAGCCAGTGTTTGACCACATGGAAGTAGACTCTGTTTGTTTGTTGTTTTCAGGGACGGAGCTTAAACCCTGCAGTGAGTCCAGAAAGCAGTCAGGACACGGTGAGATCTCACACTACACCCAGGACAAAGTTACACTCACTGTTTTTAGATTTGTTGTTCAAAATGTAGCTCTATGAGACACACAGTGACTCTTGAATCTAAGTTCTTTCTGCAAGAGAAGAAGTGGGGAGTCTGATGATGCAGCTGGACGACACCAGAACAGACCAGAACACAATCAAGTCCACATGTTACTGAGCAGCCATTATGTTGTCTTCTCTGTGTAGGCTGATCCTGAAGATGGTGTTTCCTACGCCTCCATCAGCTACACCAGGAAGACCAACAGTAAAGGCCGGGTAAGCTGTCTGATTGGTTCTAGTGATGATGGCAGTGAATGAAAACACTTCTCTCATTTAATGTTGTGTAATTTCTGTGTTGTGCTGTTTGTCTCTTTTCCAGGTTCTGGGTAAAGATGGTGATGATGAAGATGATGCAGTGACCTACAGCAGCGTGAAAGCTTCCTCTTCTTCTGCTGGAGCCTCAGCTGATCCCAGCGACCTCTACGCCACCGTCAACAAACCAAACAGATAAGAGACCACAGTGTAGTTACAGCTCATATCATTACAGGTAATTTACACAGAGAACTGATAAATGTTTTATTATTTGAATTATTTTATGATAATATCTGGGACATTTAGCTTGATGAACTTGCTGTCAGGCACTTTAATGTGCTAGTGCTGTGTTGTAGTTAAACATGTATTAGTTTTTACTGTTATTTCTGTATCAGCTGTTATTGTTTGATATGCAGTCATTTTAACATCTATATCTCTGTAGAGGTTTAACACCTCCAGAGCTCTTCACACCTTCAACAACTTCGTCTTCCTTTCATGTGGTGAAACGGGTCATTGACACAAATAAAGTGTGAACTTTTTGTGACAATGCTAAATGGTAAGTAAAGGCTGTTAAATGCTTCCTTTCTTAGCTCCTTTAGCAAAGGCTACACTGGACAGTTCTTTATGAAAGGAAAGGAGATAATGCTTTCCCACAATTCCTTGCAACAGCAGCCTTTAGAGCGACTCACCATTAGTTTCACCACGATAGACACCCATAAATGTACAGGAGCATCTAAAAAAATTACAATATCTTAGAAAAGTTTATTTGAACTGAACCAGACTGAGAGATTAAAGGATCAGGAAACATTTGCAGGTGTTTTGAATTGATTCTCAGGGGAGAAACAACAGAGCATCTATTTAACAAATGTATAAAAATATCAAAAGCACCCATCCCAGGAAACTCTATATTTATGTTTGAGTATAATTCACTCAACTTTCTCTACTTGTATATTGATTTTGTTATTATATTGTGTCAGCATTTTAATCCTTTTTGTTTTTTCAGCAGTATCTATGTTGTTGTTACTTCCTATGAGCAGCCTAACTGATGGTTAAATGTACCAAATGAAACATCCTTTCTTAGGAGGTGTGATTCTGTGTTGGACAGGAAACCTTTTGAAGTGAGCAGCATTGAGTTTGTCACTGTACTCATCTTCCGCGTGTTATAAATAAAGTTGGTTAAAAAGAAGCTGGTGTAAGTGCAGCCTGGTTCTCTGAGCACCGCGGTTGTCTTTTATGAATTCTCCTTCACATCTTTCCTTGACCTCATGACGTTTTCCATCAAAGTCAAGGAAAAGTGTTTAGGAAAGGACAGAGGATGGATTTTTTTACCATTACAATGTTTGTATTTATTAATGTTTCATGGTTTTATGTTATGTTGTGAGGACAAACATGACCACAGTTTCCAGGTTCAGTTCGTCCACAGACACATTTTAAATCTCCAAACATGCTGAACAAAGAGCAGCCTGAAGATTATTGAAATAATTATTGATTACATGTAACAGAAATCAAAATTTTGTGTCTATAACTATAATTTTCAGGACCAATTAGAGTTTGAGACCTTGGGAGTGAGGACATTTTGTCTGGTCCTCACTTTGGGACAGACCTTTAAAAGAGTGTTTTAGGTTGAAAATTAAATAAGGTTTAAGTTCAATGAAGGTTTGGGTCATTTAGTTGTGAATGTTAAGAGTTAGGGACAAAGCTATACTGTGAGAGACAGAGAGAGCTCTCTGCTGGCTGTTGACTCCAGAGCGCCATCATGAGGTCAGTCTGTGTTTCTGTTTCTTTTGTTTTTAATTCAAAGAAATCTCAACATCTACTGAACAGACTGATATTTTTGCACATCAATTTAAATACTTCCAGTAGTGGAGGGTAACTAAGTACATTTACAAGTTCATACAAAGATGATCTAGTTAGTAATCCATTATGTTTCCTCATCTCTGTTGGGTCTGTGGTCACTTTTCCATCAGGGAGGCGGATACACAACATTTGTCTTTTCAAAACAACTGACTTCTCTAAATTAAAGAAGAAGGTGGATAGTGCATCTACAGGTGCATCTCAGAAATTTGAATATCAGGAAAAAGTTATTTTATTTACATAATTTAAGTCAAAGTGAAACTTTCTAGCTTCATTCCACAAAGTGAAATATTTCAGGCCTTTTGTTGTTTTAATCTTGATCATTATGGCTTACAGCTCATGGAAATTAAAAATCCAGCCTTCACTCTCAGACACCTTTATTGATTCAGCAGCACCTTCAGGACTCCTTCCATACAGCCGGTAAGTGGGGTTTTCAGCGCTGTGCTTTTGGTTGGATGTATTTTACAAGAACGACGTGAAGAGAGCATGCACAGTTGTTTATATTGCTGTGTGTAGCCTGTAGAAGTAATCTTACTTAAATTAAGTAAATTACTTCTACCCACAGAAATATAAACAATAGTGCTCTGTTCACTTCATTCTTACAGTTTGAGGTTTCACGGGCCTCAAGAGGTCTGCTCTTATTTTTTGTAATATGACTAAAAACTATTTAAAAACAAAGTTTAGGCCAGTTTGAAGAAGAGTCTGCTACTATTACTTTACACTATCATTGTTACAGTATTAAAAAAAACATAGTGTGCCTTTATAAAATCGTTAAAAAGGCTTGTACTGATACTTATTCCTTCGAATTATACTTATGAGCCCTTTTTTGAATTTTGTCATTCAATTCAGAGCAGTTAAATTAAAATTATGTTTTAAAAATGATAAAAGCACTTAATACAACAGTAACAGTTTACAACAGCAAAACCAAAGGCTTTGCCATCGACGTCTCCAGGTCATTTTCCATACACTTTAATCAAAAATATTATATCATTATTATGAAAACACATTCATAATAATTAATTATTTTAAATGCAAAACACATCCACCATCCTGATGAACAGCTGGAAAAATACTGTAGTAATTAGGAACACAAAAATTCAAATATATCCAACAAGATGAAAGAGCTCACTGTACAGGCAGCACATCCACCCGACATTCATCTGTGGAGACATCTTTTGGAGGTGGGCTCACTGGGCTTAGAAATTTAAGCAAAGCACCTTGAGAGGAAAGAAGAAAGGGTTGTATGGTAACCTAGCTTTTCATATTGATTTATTTAGATGATTAGAGAGAACAAATTAACAAAGTTCACAACCACCAATGCTTTCATGAAACAGCATTTACCTAAATGGCAACACCTAGTTTATATTTTCATTTTGTACACTGAAATGAGTTGTAGCCAACATGGCACATTCAAAAGCATTAAGCTTATCTGCCGTTCGTGTATGAATTAGGCAGAAGCTAACTTTATTTTTCTTATTTAGCAGTAGAGAGTTTTAGCAAAGTTTACAGCCACCAATGCTGCGAAACATAAAACATTCTTTTCCCCCAGCTGTTGGCAACATCCTGCCTTACGGTAACTTTTTTACAGTCAGCATGAACGATGTCTTCCTGATTGAACTTCTGCTGAGCTTCAATTCTCAGAAAAAAAGAGCCGCAAAGATCTCAGAGCAGTAAAATATCATCTTATCTGTGTTCTTCAGCAGCTGCTACAGTATCACCATATTGCACCATGGACATCAGGAGTCAGATTCTGGTGGGAGAGGAGTTTGACTCTTCACCTGTCTGTTCATGTGTGCTGTCAAACATCACCATGGATCCTGTCTGTTTTCTAATAAACACTATCTGAAGAAAACAAGTTGTATCATTGCAAACATTTATTTTAACTAACAATCTTCTCAACTTCAACTTCCTCTTCTTCTTCTTTTCGCTTAGTGAAACACGTCATTGTCACAAATAGACCTGAATGAACAAAGTGTGAACTCTGATGGCTGCATCTCATGTTGCTGATCAAGAATTTGGGGACTAAAAGTCACTATGAGGAAGTGACATCATCCTAACCACAGGAAGTAGCTGCTGCGTCTCTCTACTAAAGCACTAGTTTAGAAACTCAGACAGTTCTGAGCACGAGAACAAGAGACAGAAGAAGGAGAGACTCAGAGAATCATGATGGTTGAGTTCAAATGGATTTCTTTATTTCTTCCAGCGGTGCTTCAGTTTACAGGTAAGAATACATATATCACATATATAAATGGAAGGCACATTGTAAAAAATAACTTGATCAATATTATTAAAGATACTTTATTAGCTACATTTGATTTAACTAAGAAAACCAAATCTGTTGTTTTTAATGTGGTGAGTTTAGTGAACTCTTGGAAACTAAGGATAAAGAAATAATCGTCACTAACTATGAACATAACAGACATTTTCTCATTTCACTTTATTTTTCATCATTTTCTCAACAGCAGCAGCTGAAAAACTTCCCCTCTCCTTCACTGTCAGAGTTGGAGATGACGTCACTTTGCCTTGTGAAAATGTGATAGACGGTCAGCAAAACTGTGAATATACTACATGGATCTTTGATGGTTCAGGAAGCAGATCAACAGTAGCGCTGGTTGAACATGGGCAGATTCACAATGAAGCCAAAGCTAAATCAGACAGACTGAGTGTTACAGAGAACTGTTCTCTGGTAATAAAGAAGGTCACAGACGAGGATGTTGGTCGTTACACCTGCAGACAGTTCATATCAGGACAACATCAAGCTCCAGACTCTCTGGTTCTTCTGTCTGTTATTATCAGTGAGTATTTCCATCATAATGTTTTCAGCTCAAACTGTCTTGTTAGAACAATATACTGAAACATTACAATAATTATGATCACAGTGATGAAGTTAACTTTACTCTTGTTGTCTTTCTCTCACAATATCTCCATCTTCACCAGTGACTGAACGTAAGGACGCTGATAAGGTGACGTTAACCTGCTCTGTGTCGATACATGAACACTGTAGACACACAGTGAAGTGGCTGTATGAGGGTAAAGATGTGGACAAAGATAACAAAGACATGAAGACATCACAGTCTGGCTGCTACGCCGCTGTGTCTTTCCTGGATTCTCATTTTAGTAACAAATCAAAGTCTAACTTGAAGTGTGAAGTGACAGATGGTGACTCTGGAAAAGTGCAGCTGTTCACCTTCAGCCCTCAGTCCTCAGGTGAGAAAACAGGTGAGAATATGCTGAGCTGGTGTGCGTTTCCCGAACAACCACGTAAGGTAACGTTGAACTATGTTGGTACGATGCATCGTTACACAAACAAACATCTGAAATACGACCGTTTCCCTAAACTGTCATACTTTGAACTAATTAGTTTGAGCCAACGTAGGTCGAACTAACATGTTTCCAGGTGTGTTCGTCTGACTTTCACAGCACGAAACTCACAAAACGTCATATTCTGCCTAAATATGTCAGTTGTGACTGATATTAAGTGACATTATTTTGCTAACTTATTATTTAGGCTTTTTATATTATTGTCTTACCGGCAATAACAAGAAAATCAACAATAGTGTTAATGAAATCAACAATATAAATAATATATAACCTAATCAATTTATTTAGCCTAAATATAGGCTATAAATTTTACAGCGATTCCAAGACATTTAGTAAAACAGGTTTAGTATCTTTGTGTCAACACTGTAACACTATTATGAATCTCTTGGCATCTGACATCTAGGTTTTGAGAACAGCTCAGTGCGCTAAGTGTCTGAGCTTACGCATGTTCTCTATTGAGACAGATACGACTCCCGTGAGTTCTCTATTTATCTTTGTTATAAAGGCAACGAAAACTCTCAGGGATTTATTCATTACAGTACTTTCATGGATTTTATGCTGTCCCTTTTTATGTTTGTAATGAAGACTAGAGAACACCCATCTTCCCCAGAGGCCCAGAAACGTATACATGTAGGTAATATTAAAAGTCTTGTCTTTACATTCTCCGTTTTGTCCTTTAACCTTTGTACTGGGTGACTAATATTAAATTAAGTTATTGTGAGCAGACGGGTAATCTGTGAGAAAAACACCTGCTGTTTGTAGATGGTCTACACTGAGATACTTAGTAGCCTACTGAATCAATGCAACCCTACCCATGACCCCACAAATACATTTAAAAGTACTTTTACAAATACATTTATTTTAAATTGACCATAAACATGTTTGTACAGCAGGATTATCTAACATTTCCTGCTTAAAACACATCACATCCACCTCCTAACACTGCATTTTCTGCTCTCTGTGACGTAGTCACCGTGAACTAAGCTTCTAACCACAGGTCAGGAGCTGTAGTTCCAACTATGCAACTTAACAACAGTTGGTGCGAACGTTCGTCTGAACTATGGTTTCAGGGAACACCTGCGTCGCTTAACGATGGTTCGTACCGTGTAAGTTACCAACTTAGTTACCTCCGTAGTTCCAACTAGGGTTTTAGGAAACAGTTGCGTCGCAACTGCAAAGTTCCAACCAAGGAAGTTGCTACCGCAGTCAGCAACGATGCTTTTGGGAAACACACCCCTGTTCAAGATGATTAAAACCACCAAAACATTTGTTTATTTGATGACTTTTCACAGTGATGAACTTTACTCTTGTTTTCTTTCTCTCGCAATATCTCTGACATCTAAACCAGCAGCAACAACAACAACAACTAAACCAGCAACAACAACAATAACTAAACCAGCAACAACTAAACCAGCAACAACAACTGAAAACACAAAATCAACAACCAATGATGCTTCAACAAAACTACAAGGTAGTAACTCATCTTTCTCTGGAGTCTCTCTGTCTTCCTGTCAGCCTCTTTCTCTTCCTGTACTGAACTTCATTATTTTATTCATGTTTTTTTTGTTTGTTGTACAGGTTTAGTTTTTGGTGTTTTTTATGGCAAATGATAAAAGCTTCTTTAATTAGGTCACATTTTTAGAAAAGACAAAACTGGCCAATCATCATAGTAAAATACAGAAAATAGGAAGTGATCAAGAAATTATTATTCATTAATTTATTTAGGGCTGACCCCACATAGTCAAAGGTTTGATGCTTCGATGGGCGGAGTCTGATTCGACTGTCAAACTCACAGTTGAAACTTTGCATCAAAATGAGGATCATGGCATTTTGGCGATATGGGGGTGCTCAATGTCTGTTTTTACATAGAACTACCAGTTTTCTCCCAGTAAGTTAATATACAGTCTAGCTCTGCGGTAGTGGCAGAGAGATGGAGCCCCTGCGTCCCCGCTATTGTGCCAAGTTGTCCGCACCTCGCGGGACTTTCGGATCATTTCTCACTATTGATAAACCTCACAAAGAATATTATCCATCCATCATCAACCGCTTATCCTGCGTACAGGGTCGCGGGGAAAGAATATTATATTATTTTTAAATAATACTGGAAATAGACCAGCAAGGAACCGCAACGTGCATGCATTTGTAGGCCGCACGGCACGCATGAAAAACTCTGCATAAGACCGGTGAAAGGCCGGCGAGCAGAGCTGAGAGGAAATGATCAACAGCAAGCCTCAGTTTATCTGTAACGTTAAATGTACAATGTAAGTTACACTGACTAATGATGATAGAGGCTGCAATCCCCCACAATCGCCGTGCACAAACACACACTGATTCCACTATCAGTCGACTTTGGGCAAGACTTGACAATTCTGATTGGACCATGTCAATCGTTAGTTGGGGACAGCCCTAAATTCATTATTGATTCTCTCTCTCTCAATTTTCAAATTTCAATTTTCAGTTTCAAAGTGGCTTGATTGGCATGAAAGAATAATGTTCATATTACCAAAGCAACAGTAAAAGAAAACAAACAAAGAACCATAACAATAATAACATTGTCGCTATAGTAACGGTATGATGGTTTCATATTTGTGTTCCTCTGGTTGTCTTCAGGTTTTGACATGTACGTGTATATTTAGCTGTAATTATTCACATCTTTGTGTTTCACCTAGTAGGTATGGAAGTTTTCCTTTATAGGTTTCAGTAATTTGTAGTTTTCTCTTAGATCTTTGTGTTTTTCACATGTTGTGAGGAAGTGTTGTTCATTTTCTATTTCCTGTGATGTACAAAGTGAGCAGATCCTTTCCTCTCTAGGAAGCCAGGTTTGTCTCTGGCGGCCCGTCTCGATGGCCAGGTTCTGATCACTGAGTCTGTACGTGATTGTAGAATTTGGTAGCTCTTTATTGGATTTGGATCAGTGAGTATTGGCCTAGTTCTGCTCTGCAGACGTTGTTTGGGTTTTTTTTCTGTCTACATACAAAATGCTCTTACAGAATTCTGTATGAAAAGATTCAGTTGGGTGTTTCTCCCATTTTACAAACCTAGACCTGAGTGGACCCCATATTTACCTCCCATAAAGGGAAGTTGGTTCTAGGACCGATTTGAAAATCTTTAGCCAGATCTTTATTGGTATAT
This sequence comes from Micropterus salmoides, assembly GCF_014851395.1. Taxonomy (NCBI): domain Eukaryota; kingdom Metazoa; phylum Chordata; class Actinopteri; order Centrarchiformes; family Centrarchidae; genus Micropterus; species Micropterus salmoides. Next base: position 32,313 of record NW_024042990.1, on the reverse strand, counting down.
CATGTTTTATATTTCTTCAGATGGCATAGAAAGCTCTCCTTGATTTGTCCCACAGATCTTTCACAGCCATCTTGAAGTTTCCTGTTGTGCTCATGAGCCCAGATATGTGTAATTTTATAGATGTTGTGTCTAAATATAATTTGTGCTTGTTTTCTTGATGTCTGCATCGTTTTTGGAAGACCATGATCTTTTTTTTAGGTTTACTGTCAGGGCCCAGGTGAGACAGAATTCATGCAGCTGCTGGAGTCTTAGGACTTACTGTAGTCATCTGCAAATAGAAGGCATTTAATCTGTGTGTCATGCAGTGTGAGGCCGGGTGCTGCAGATCTTTCTAGATTATTTCAGCCCGTTCTCATCTCAGGGTGTCCAATACCGACGCTTTCAGAAAAAGTGACAAAGCATAGTTATTTGGGAGAGACCGTAGGAACTGTGGTCAGCTGGGTAGCCTCGCAATACCTCCGACAGGAATGCCCCGTGCTTTGGAGTAAACTTTACAAGCGGGCAAACCAGCCATTCACGTTAGCGGAGGGCTAAAAAGGAAGTTAGCCTGCTCGGCCGGCAAAAGTCAACACAGTGGACGCTGAAGCGCTGCCACCTACAGCTGTGCACGTCGACCGCAATGTGCACAGCTGTAGGGTTAGCCGCCAACGTCAAATAATTAAGCTTTGTCACGTTGTCTCACAGCGTTGGTAATGACGCACTGAGATGAGAACGTGTTGGTGCTTTGGGTTTTATACATATATTGAAGACAGTTAGAATGCATTGGTTTTATGATGTCATATGTTTTCCCTCCAACAACACACTCAATAAGTTTAAAGAATAAGCCATCTGTCTCTCTCTCTCTCTCTCTCTCTCTCTCCTCTTCTGAGTCTAAAGTCTGAATGTCAGAGTGACACTCGGCTGTGGGTGGAGATATTCTCTTATTCAGTCAGACGTGTTCACACAGCACAAAATAACAAAATCACCAATAAGATGTCCTGTTTTATTGTCTTTCCAGGTTGGTGGTGGTTTGTTGCAGTTGCAGCTCTCTTAATAACTGTTGTTATTGTTGTTGCTCTCATCAGATGGAAGAAAACTAAAGGTGAGAGCAACCACAGATATTATAAACAAGAAGTTTTGATGAACCTGGATTTTTATTGTTGAAGCTAAAGTCGACTCTCTTTTGTCTCTTCAGGAAAAAAACCCCAGATGGATGAAAACACTGTGAGTTTTACGGCTGAGTAATCAAATGTTTCTACAGTTATGACAGAGCTGAATCAGCTGCTCTCTGACAGAGTCATCCAAATCTAAACAGCCTTCACAGAGCCAGTGTTTGACCACATGGAAGTAGACTCTGTTTGTTTGTTGTTTTCAGGGACGGAGCTTAAACCCTGCAGTGAGTCCAGAAAGCAGTCAGGACACGGTGAGATCTCACACTACACCCAGGACAAAGTTACACTCACTGTTTTTAGATTTGTTGTTCAAAATGTAGCTCTATGAGACACACAGTGACTCTTGAATCTAAGTTCTTTCTGCAAGAGAAGAAGTGGGGAGTCTGATGATGCAGCTGGACGACACCAGAACAGACCAGAACACAATCAAGTCCACATGTTACTGAGCAGCCATTATGTTGTCTTCTCTGTGTAGGCTGATCCTGAAGATGGTGTTTCCTACGCCTCCATCAGCTACACCAGGAAGACCAACAGTAAAGGCCGGGTAAGCTGTCTGATTGGTTCTAGTGATGATGGCAGTGAATGAAAACACTTCTCTCATTTAATGTTGTGTAATTTCTGTGTTGTGCTGTTTGTCTCTTTTCCAGGTTCTGGGTAAAGATGGTGATGATGAAGATGATGCAGTGACCTACAGCAGCGTGAAAGCTTCCTCTTCTTCTGCTGGAGCCTCAGCTGATCCCAGCGACCTCTACGCCACCGTCAACAAACCAAACAAATAAGAGACCACAGTGTAGTTACAGCTCATATCATTACAGGTAATTTACACTGAGAACTGATAAATGTTTTATTATTTGAATTATTTTATGATAATATATGGGACATTTAGCTTGATGAACTTGCTGTCAGGCACTTTAATGTGCTAGTGCTGTGTTGTAGTTAAACATGTATTAGTTTTTACTGTTATTTCTGTATCAGCTGTTATTGTTTGAATGCAGTCATTTTAACACCTATATTTCTGTAGAGGTTTAACACCTCCAGAGCTCTTCGCACCTTCTTCTTCTTCGTCTTCCTTTCATGTGGTGAAACAGGTCATTGTCACAAAAACAAAGTGTGAACTTGAGGCTCAGTGTGAATCTAAATATAGTTTATTCTAACTGTCATGTTTCAGAGGAAACTGGCAGTGGTGAAGCCGTTCCTACGAGTCAGAGACAGGAAATATAAAGACCAAGTTCAGTTTTACTTGATCCAGGCAGGCAGAGTCAGAACAGCAGGTAATAATGCTGCATTTGACACATGAAGTTGGATTTTCCCAGTTTCCAGTCGTAAATTCCAACTTGAACGCCCCCTTAAGGAGACAGAGTGTTACACACTTCTCTGCGCTTCCATTTCAGCTTTTACCAAAACTTCATAGTGACGGCGTCTGCCCCCCCGACCATTTAAATTAATTAAATCAAAGATAAACTGAAGAGGAGCTGTGCATAAAACTGTAATAAAAGTTAAAACCACTGCTGTAATAGTATAAAAGAAATTAAAGGTGTAAATGTATAAAATATAACAGAATATGATGCAGTATTTAGCTGCAATTTTTGGACTATGCACGTTTGTTTTTTCTATATTTAAATTGCAAATAAACGTTTCTCAAAGCATTTTTATTTGTTAGTTCACATTTCTTGGTGCAAGCTATTTTTCAGAACATTATTAACAAATGCTCTCAAAAAGTGATGTGGACAAAATCAGCATTTCAAAATGTGGTGGGCACACATGTCCCCAGTGTAAATGACATGTTGATTCCACATTCAGACTTAAAGCACATGAACACAGAAAAACTCAGAAGAATGACTTCACAACTCGGGAAATGGGACGATCTGAGTTTTAGTTACCCACTAGATGAAACTAAAACTTAAGTGTTTTTATCTGCTTTAAAACACGTCTGGTTGTTAGACCGGTTCAGAAGCAGCTCTGCATGACGACTGTTGGAGCCTTTTAGATCTTTTTCACAGCAGACGTGTTTAATTGTCAGGACTCTGAAACTGAAGCAGCTAAATGGAATCCAGCCATCATTAATTGTTCAATTTAAATCTGTTTTCCTGCTGTGCTGTGTCAAAATGTCTTGTATGAAAAAAACAGATGTGTGTGTTTTGGTCAGGTTAGTATTGAATCTGGATATTTTCCCCTTCAGGCCAGTAGGGGCTGATTAATGTTATTGTGCAGGTCCTGACTGGGACATAATATAATGCTCCTGAACACTGAGTTGTTTTAGATCGAGGGAAGTTTCATCAACTGCAACAAGTCAAACTTTAAGTTCTCTGCATCTCACACTGTGAAATCATCTGTGTTTGTTTACTGAAGCCATCAGTTAGCAGCAAGCCAGTAGGACTGTCAACAAATCCCACGAAAAGTACTATTAAAACCAGTCAGTGACCTTCACTGCTGCACTGGGTGACACGTTCTGAAGAAAACAACATTTATCTTAACCAACAATCTTCACACGTCAACTTCCTCTTCTTCTTCTTTTAAGGAGATGAAACTCGTCATTGTCACAAACACACCGACAAGAATTTGGGGTCTCCGTCAGTCACTGTGGGTGAGAGATGTTACGACCCCTCCCCCTTCCTGCTTCCTTCTCCTGCAGGAGGCTGCAGGCAGGGAGGCTGATTGGGCAATCACCTGTGCAGCTCTCTTCAGAGCTTATTTAGCCAGGACTGATCAGTCTTTTGTTCTCTCTCCTCCTAAGTCAGCGTCTGACTGGGTTTGTTTTGTGTCTTTTTGGTTTATCCTGACCACACACACACACACACACACACACACACACACACACACACACACACACACACACACACACACACACACACACACACACACACACTCATCCATTCACTGCTGACACAACTGATATTCATACTTTTCCACACAACATATTTTTGGTGATCATTTGACCCTTCTTTTACTTTTATTATAAATCCTACCATTTGCGTGCAAACCTGTTGTGTCTCACCTCCTTTTTGTCACGGGCTAAGAGCTGGCTTGTGACAAGTGGGGGCTCGTCTGGAACTTGTTGTTATTTGGTGTTGATCGGCTTGTTTTGTGTAGCATCCAGCTATTTTGGTATTTGTTTACCAGTCTGTGAGGTAAATGTCAGGTTTGGTTAGGTCAGTTAAAGCTCCGTAGGAGAGAGGTTCATGGTCCTTTTGTCAGTGGTTTAGCTCTGCTGGCTGAATTTGTTTTGTTGGACCTTAGCTGGGTTTTCTAGTGTGAGCAGGAGAACTTTCCCCTGTTAGGCTTAACAGCGATTTCCCTTCGTGGTGTGGTGGTTTAGGTGGCGGTGAACGTGGGTAGAGCTTTGCTCGGGAGCACCTCCGCGGCTGTGACGGGGTCACTGGCTTTCTGGTTGCCCTTTTTCACCCCACTGGTTTCGAGTGCATAAGTACCCTCCACAATTAGCTGCACGAAGACTAGGGGGGAGTTGGCTAGATAGTCATTGTTGAAGTTAGCATGGGTATAGGGGGAGTCTTCTGCTCAGGTAGCCCAGGGTTTTATCTGTAATGGAGGGCGTAGTGCATCATTTAAAACTGACACCTGCCGATATTGTCGTGCCAACGGTCATTGGAAGAATGATGCCCCGTGTTGAAAGTAGACCGGCTGTTTCTTCAACCATACAATTTAGACATACGCCATTTTAATGCCATGTGTTTCTTTTCCTATTCCTCTACTCTCTTTGTTTGTTTCCCTGTTCTTCCTCTTAAAGTGCTCGTTTCATTTATTTAATTTATATTTATTATATTATTATTATATATTTATATTTTATATTATTTTTTTAACACACACACACACACACACACACACACACACACACACACACACACACACAAGCTTACCGTTTTATTTATTTATTTAATTAAAATTTTTAATATATTTTTTTAAACACACACACATATACGCTTTGATTGCTTTACGCTTTAATTACTTGTTTAATGAAATGTATGGGGTTGATTGTTCTTGTGTTGTATGTATGATGCTTTGGCAATATTGTTGTTACACATTCATGCCAATAAAGCTAATTTGAATTGAATTTGAATTGAATGCAGCTTGATTAGTAAAGTATGGCACATGGGTAATGTGTTGATAAATTATGGATCAGCTTGATTATATTGTAACATGAATGGTTATGAGTGTATATTGTACTGCTAACTGCTCTATGCCAAATTCAAGGTTCTTAGAAGAACCTTGTTCTTAAGGGGGGGATGTTACGACCCCTTCCTTCTCCTGCAGGAGGCTGCAGGCAGGGAGGCTGATTGGGCTGCACCTGTGCAGCTCTCTTCAGAGCTTATTTAGCCAGGACTGATCAGTGTTTTGTCTTCCAACCAACGATACTTCAACAAAACTACAAGGTAGTAACTCATCTTTCTCTGGAGTCTCTCTGTCTTCCTGTCAGCCTCTTTCTCTCCCATAATAAACACATGAATCTAACTTTTAAGTGTTTCATTTAGTTCTTGTTGATTTTTTTCTGTTCTACAGCTCGTGCAGATTGTTCTGCTCTGGACTACATAATGTTGGTTATGCGTGTGGCTGAACTCCTCCTAATTACTGTGATTACTGTTCTTCTCATCAGAGCTCGAGGTGAGAACATTCAGACCAACATTTGTTCACACTGATTAACATAACCTGTAAGTTTAGAGCTGAAATATTTCTCTGTGATTTATTTACCTGGGAACCAGAGACTACCTGACAACAACACAGTGACCTACAGCAGCGTGAAAGCTTCCTCTTCTTCTGCTGGAGCCTCAGCTGATCCCAGCGACCTCTACGCCACCGTCAACAAACCAAACAAATAAGAGACCACAGTGTAGTTACAGCTCATATCATTACAGGTAATTTACACTGAGAACTGATAAATGTTTTATTATTTGAATTATTTTATGATAATATATGGGACATTTAGCTTGATGAACTTGCTGTCAGGCACTTTAATGTGCTAGTGCTGTGTTGTAGTTAAACATGTATTAGTTTTTACTGTTATTTCTGTATCAGCTGTTATTGTTTGATATGCAGTCATTTTAACACCTATATTTCTGTAGAGGTTTAACACCTCCAGAGCTCTTCACACCTTCACCTTCTTCCTTTCATGTGGTGAAACGGGTCATTGACACAAATAAAAAGTGTGAACTTGAGGCTCAGTGTGAATCTAAATATAGTTTATTCTAACTGTCATGTTTCAGAGGAAACTGGCAGTGGTGAAGCCGTTCCTACGAGTCAGAACAGGAAATATAAAGACCAAGTTCAGTTTTACTTGATCCAGGCAGGCAGAGTCAGAACAGCAGGTAATAATGCTGCATTTGACACATGAAGTTGGATTTTCCCAGTTTCCAGTCGTAAATTCCAACTTGAACGCCCCCTTAAGGAGACAGAGTGTTACACACTTCTCTGCGCTTCCATTTCAGCTTTTACCAAAACTTCATAGTGACGGCGTCTGCCCCCCCGACCATTTAAATTAATTAAAACTGTAATAAAAATTAAAACCACTGCTGTAATAGTACAAAAGAAATTAAGGGTGTAAATGTATAAAAATATAACAGAATATGATGCAGTATTCAGCTGCAATTTTTGGACAATGCACATTTGTTTTTTCTATATTTAAATTGCAAATAAACGTTTCTCAAAGCATTTTTATTTGTTAGTTCACATTTCTTGGTGCAAGCTATTTTTCAGAACAACATCAGCCATTTCAAAATGTGGTGGGGACACATGTCTCCAGTGTAAATGAGATTTGTTGATTCCACATTCAGACTTAAGAGCACATGAACACACACTGAAGTCAGAAGAATGACCATCTGAGTTTTAGTTACCCACTAGATGTAACTAAAACTTAAACACTGAACTGTATCACTTTCTATGAAGGTCATCGCTATAATGACTTATGCATATATTTATAACACGATATAATGCATCCATAAGACATTATAATAGTTTTTATAATCACTTACAAACATGCATTAGGCGCTATAGCAAAGTTCATAACGTATTATGACCTTCTGATTTAATGTTTTATAACTAATAGTAACAGCAGTTTAACAATCTCCGACCATGTTCCATAACACATTATAACCACCGACTCTGCCTCCTTATGAATACACTTTAGTCACCATTTAGACTTAGTGATATAAAATGGAATAATAACTTATAGTAATATTTAATGTTATATAGTGTGTCTTTGTTTGCTTTAAGTGTTAAAATATCTATCCCTGTATAATATATTACAGGTGGACATGATACCATATGAACTAATTATAAGAACTTATAACACGTAATTGTTTGCTTTAAGTAAAGTGACACATTTAGCTCAGGAAAACAACTTTATACAGTGAAGAATGACACCTGACTGATTAAAGGAACAATCTGATGATTAGCAATATTTTTATTATTTTCAACAAATCCCACGAAAAGTACTATTAAAACCAGTCAGTGACCTTCACTGCTGCACTGGGTGACACGTTCTGAAGAAAACAACATTTATCTTAACCAACAATCTTCACACGTCAACTTCCTCTTCTTCTTCTTTTAAGGAGATGAAACTCGTCATTGTCACAAACACACCGGACTGAACAAACTGTGAACTTGAGCCTTAATATAGTTTGTTTGTTTCAGTGTTAGTTTGGCTCAGTGCAGAAACATATTCCTTTGTCTCGTGATCAGTGACTTTGTCGTATGTGTTTGTAGATGGTGGATCTTTGTCAGGCTGCTGTGACCTCTGACCTCTGACATCTTTACTGTTGGCTGCATCTCATACTGCTGATCAAGAATTTGGGGAAGAATTTGATTCATAGGAAGAAAGAGAACTAATGAAAGCAGTTGATGATACTCAGTTAAATTTGGCTATGAGTTTAAGGACTAAAGATAATGGATCAGCAGACTATTGGACATCACTGATCACAGAATGCCTTGGTTTGCCTTACTGTGTGTCGCTGGCCTGTCTTGGCCTGTTGCACGGGTCCCCACGCTAGCTGCCCGATTCCTGGCTCTCTGCTAGGGAATTTTCCGGAGGTTCTCCGTGTCTGAATGAAGAAAAACAGTCCAGTGTTGACCGTCCTCGGCCTGGCAGTTAGGCTGTTCTGGTTTGGATGTCCTTTGGGTTACTGCTGGCAAGGCGGGCCCACGTGGCTGGGTCCGGGCTTCGGTGGGAGCAGTGTAAGGTAGCTCGACGGAATAACTTAAAAGAACTTGGTTGTTCTTGAATTAAAGTAACTTAACAGTCTGATAACTTTTAACAAACAAAAGAAATAAAAAAAGCTAGTAAAGTTCCAAATTTATTTGATATAAAATGAACAAATCCACACTGGTTTGTTCACGACAGTCCTTTTGTCAGTGGTTTAGCTCTGCTGGCTGAATTTGTTTTGTTGGACCTTAGCTGGGTTTTCTAGTGTGAGCAGTAGAGCTTTGCTCGGGAGCACCTCCGCGGCTGTGATGGGGTCACTGGCTTTCTGGTTGCCCTTTTTCACCCCACTGGTTTCGAGTGCATAAGTACCCTCCACAATTAGCTGCACGAAGACTAGGGGGGGAGTTGGCTAGATAGTCATTGTTGAAGTTAGCATGGGTATAGGGGGGAGTCTTCTGCTCAGGTAGCCCAGGGTTTTTATCTGTAATGGAGGGCGTAGTGCATCATTTAAAACTGACACCTGCCGATATTGTCGTGCCAACAGTCATTGGAAGAATGATGCCCCGTGTTGAAAGTAGACCGGCTGTTTCTTCAACCATACAATTTAGACATACGCCATTTTAATGCCATGTGTTTCTTTTCCTATTCCTCTTCTTTCATTGTTTGTTTCCCTGTTCTTCCTCTTAAAGTGCTTGTCTGGTACTGAGGTTGCAGAACTGGTGTGATGGGAGAATGAAAAACACACAGACGTTACTGTTTCATTTATTTATTTTATTTTTATTTTTTTATTTTTTTAACACACACACACACACACACACGCTTACCGTTTTATTTATTTATTTTATTTTAATTAAATTTTTTAATATATTTTGTTAACACACACACATGCTTACCGTTTTATTTATTATTTTATTTTTAATATATTTTTATTTTTTAACACACCACACACGCTTACCATTTTCTTCTTTATTTTATTTTAATTTTTAATAGACATATTTTTTTTAAACACACCACACGCTTACTGTTTTTGTATTTATTTTATTTTTAATATATTTTGTTTTTTTAAACACGCACACACACACACACACACACACACACACACACACTTACTGTTTTATTTTATTTTTAATATATGTATTTTTTAACACACACACATGCTTACCGTTTTATTTATTTATTTTATTTTTATATATTTTTAGTTTTTTAAACACACACACACACACTTACTGTTTTATTTATTTTATTTTTAATATATATTTTTTTAACACACACATGCTTACCGTTTTATTTATTTATTTTATTTTTAATATATTTTTAGTTTTTTAAACACACACACACACATACACACATACACACACTTACCGTTTTATTATTTATTTATTTTTAATATATTTTTAGTTTTTTAAACACACACACACACACACACACACACACTTACCGTTTTATTTATTTATTTTATTTTTAATATATTTTAGTTTTTTAACACACACACACACACACACACACACACACACACACATACACACACTTACCGTTTTATTTATTTTATTTTATATATTTTTAGTTTTTTAAACACACACACACACACACACCATACACACACTTACTGTTTTATTTTATTTTATTTTTAATATATATTTTTTTAACACACAGACGCTTAGTGTTTTATTTATTTATTTTATTTTTAATATATTTTTTTTTAACACACACACGCTTACTATTTATTTTTAATATATTTTTATTTTTTAACACACACACACATGCTTACCGTTTTATTTATTTATTTAATTTAAATTTTAATATCTATATGTATTTTTGTTTAAACACCACACACGCTTACTGTTTTATTTATTTATTTTATTTTAATATATTTTTAGTTTTTTAATCACACACCGCTCACATACACGCTTACTATTTTATTTATTTATTTTATTTTAATATATTAATTTTTAACACACACACACACACCTTACTTTTATTTTATTTTATTTTTTAATATATTTTTTTTAACATACACACACGCTTACTGTTTTATTTATTTATTTTATTTTTAATATTTTTATTTTTTAACACACACACACATGCTTACCGTATTATTTATTTATTTTTTAAATTTTTAATATCTATATATTTTTTGTTTAAACACATACACATGCTTACTATTTTATTTATTTATTTTATTTTTAATATTTTTTTTAACATACACACACGCTTACTGTTTTATTATTTAATTTATTTTTAATATATTTTATTTTTTTAACACACACCTGAAATATTTCTCTGTGATTTATTTACCTGGTAACCAGAGACTACCTGACAACAACACAGTGACCTACAGCAGCGTGAAAGCTTCCTCTTCTTCTGCTGGAGCCTCAGCTGATCCCAGCGACCTCTACGCCACCGTCAACTAACCAAACAAATAAGAGACCACAGTGTAGTTACAGCTCATATCATTACAGGTAATTTACACTGAGAACTGATAAATGTTTTATTATTTGAATTATTTTATGATAATATATGGGACATTTAGCTTGATGAACTTGCTGTCAGGCACTTTAATGTGCTAGTGCTGTGTTGTAGTTAAACATGTATTAGTTTTTACTGTTATTTCTGTATCAGCTGTTATTGTTTGATATGCAGTCATTTTAACACCTATATTTCTGTAGAGGTTTAACACCTCCAGAGCTCTTCACACCTTCAACAACTTCTTCTTCCTTTCATGTGGTGAAACGGGTCATTGACACAAATAAAGTGTGAACTTTTTGTGACAATGCTAAATGGTAAGTAAAGGCTGTTAAATGCTTCCTTTCTTAGCTCCTTTAGCAAAGGCTACACTGGACAGTTCTTTATGAAAGGAAAGGAGATAATGCTTTCCCACAATTCCTTGCAACAGCAGCCTTTAGAGCGACTCACCATTAGTTTCACCACGATAGACACCCATAAATGTACAGGAGCATCTAAAAAAATTACAATATCTTAGAAAGTTTATTTGAACTGAACCAGACTGAGAGATTAAAGGATCAGGAAACATTTGCAGGTGTTTTGAATTGATTCTCAGGTCAATTTTTATATATATTTATAACTTTAATTATAATTATGAATTTAAAAAACTGAGATGCACCTGTAGAAACAACAGAGCATCTATTTAACAAATGTATAAAAATATCAAAAGCACCCATCCCAGGAAACTCTATATTTATGTTTGAGTATAATTCACTCAACTTTCTCTACTTGTATATTTTGTTATTATATTGTGTCAGCATTTTAATCCTTTTTGTTTTTTCAGCAGTATCTATGTTGTTGTTACTTCCTATGAGCAGCCTAACTGATGGTTAAATGTACCAAATGAAACATCCTTTCTTAGGAGGTGTGATTCTGTGTTGGACAGGAAACCTTTTGAAGTGAGCAGCATTGAGTTTGTCACTGTACTCATCTTCCGCGTGTTATAAATAAAGTTGGTTAAAAAGAAGCTGGTGTAAGTGCAGCCTGGTTCTCTGAGCACCGCGGTTGTCTTTTATGAATTCTCCTTCACATCTTTCCTTGACCTCATGACGTTTTCCATCAAAGTCAAGGAAAAGTGTTTAGGAAAGGACAGAGGATGGATTTTTTTTACCATTACAATGTTTGTATTTAATGTTTCATGGTTTTATGTTATGTTGTGAGGACAAACATGACCACAGTTTCCAGGTTCAGTTCGTCCACAGACACATTTTAAATCTCCAAACATGCTGAACAAAGAACAGCCTGAAGATTATTGAAATAATTATTGACTTTCTCCCGTTCTGTGTGTCTGTAATTATAATTGTCAGGACCAATTAGAGTTTGAGACCTTGGGAGTGAGGACATTTTGTCTGGTCCTCACTTTGGGACAGACCTTTAAAAGAGTGTTTTAGGGTGAAGATTAAATAAGTTTAAGTTCAATGAAGGTTTGGGTCATTTAGTTGTGATGGTTAAGAGTTAGGGACAAAGCTATACTGTGAGAGACAGAGAGAGCTCTCTGCTGGCTGTTGACTCCAGAGCGCCATCGTGAGGTCAGTCTGTGTTTCTGTTTCTTTTGTTTTTAATTCAAAGAAATCTCAACATCTACTGAACAGACTGATATTTTTGCACATGAATTTAAATACTTCCAGTAGTGGAGTGTAATTAAGTACATTTACAAGTTCATACAAAGATGATCTAGTTAGTAATCCATTATGCTTCCTCATCTCTGTTGGGTCTGTGGTCACTTTTCCATCAGGGAGGTGGAGACACACCATTTGTTTTTTCAAAACTGATTTCCCTAAATTAAAGAAGGTGGATAGTGCATCTTTGAATATCAAATTTGAATATCACAGACAAGTTATTTTTATTTTCATAATTTAAGTCAAAGTGAAACTTTCTAGCTTCATTCCACAAAGTGAAATATTTCAGGCCTTTTGTTGTTTTAATCTTGATCATTATGGCTTACAGCTCATGGAAATTAAAAATCCAGCCTTCACTCTCAGACACCTTTATTGATTCAGCAGCACCTTCAGGACTCCTTCCATACAGCCGGTAAGTGGGGTTTTGCAGCGCTGTGCTTTTGGTTGGATGTATTTTACAAGAACGTCGTGAAGAGAGCATGCACAGTTGTTTATATTGCTGTGTGTAGCCTGTAGAAGTAATCTTACTTAAATTAAGTAAATTACTTCTGTCCACAGAAATATAAACAATAGTGCTCTGTTCACTTCATTCTTACAGTTTGAGGTTTCACGGGCCTCAAGAGGTCTGCTCTTATTTTTGTAATTTGACTAAAAACTATTTAAAAACCAAGTTTAGGCCAGTTTGAAGAAGAGTCTGCTACTATTACTTTAAACTATCATTGTTACAGTATTAAAAAAAACATAGTGTGCCTTTATAAAATCGTTAAAAAGGCTTGTACTGATACTTATTATTATTACTTATGAGCCCTTTTTTGAATTTTGTCATTCAATTCAGAGCAGTTAAATTAAAATTATATTTTAAAAATGATAAAAGTACTTAATACAACAGTAACAGTTGTGTTTACAACAGCAAAACCAAAGGCTTTGCCATCGACGTCTCCAGGTCATTTTCCCGCGGCTTTAGCCCCGAATGTAACTCAACAACAGCAACAAAAATATTTTCATGTTAATATGCAATAATCTTCATGATGCAGCCTGTCTCGCAGGTCTTCAAAGAGCGAGGCTACTCGAAATAATGAGTTTTAGAAGAGCAAGAGAGAGAGAGAGACAGAGAGAGCATTGCTCACAGCTTCAGGGCTTATCCGCGACTTGTGAATTGTCCCTGGCAAAATTGTAATCAATACATTTAATTATAAATGTTGTCGGTCAGTGTATTTGTTACACAAAGAGTAAAGTAGTGAGAGAACATCATGACACCTGTCCTCTGTGTCCTGCTGTCTCTCCCACTCGCTCAGAGACACTTTGCTCTGTTTGACTGTCTCTCTGCTCCAGGATGCTTCATTCCCTCTAAAGCGGATGTGATCTGCACTTTATCAGAAGTGCTGAAGTGAACATTAGTGTGGAATTGTGGTGATATTTCTGTCTGATCACAAGTGTTTTCAGTTTCGGTTTTCTTCCTCTGATGAACAGCAGTGAGCTCCTCTCATCCAGTAGGCTACAAGTCAAATTATTTATTTATATTGGCCGAACTGTTTTTTTAACGATCAAGCATCGGCCTATACTGACATTGGGCTGGTCCAATCACATCTCTTACCTCCAGTAAAAGCACAGCCAGAGATGTACAGGCAGCATCAGATACAAGCAGCTCAGACCCTAATGGAGGACTGAGTTAATGCTTAGCAAGGGAAGCTGGTGAGGAACATACTGACACATTTCATACACTTTAATCAAAAATATTATATCATTATTATGAAAACACATTCATAATAATTAATTATTTTAAATGCAAAACACATCCACCATCCTGATGAACAGCTGGAAAAATACTGTAGTAATTAGGAACACAAAATTCAAAATATCCAACAAGATGAAAGAGCTCACTGTACAGGCAGCACATCCACCCGACATTCATCTGTGGAGACATCTTTTGGAGGTGGGCTCACTGGGCTTAGAAATTTAAGCAAAGCACCTTGAGAGGAAAGAAGAAAGGGTTGTATGGTAACCTAGCTTTTCATATTGATTTATTTAGATGATTAGAGAGAACAAATTAACAAAGTTCACAACCACAAATGCTTTCATGAAACAGCATTTACCTAAATGGCAACACCTAGTTTATATTTTCATTTTGTACACTGAAATGAGTTGTAGCCAACATGGCACATTCAAAGCATTAAGCATATCTGCCGTTCGTGTATGAATTAGGCAGAAGCTAACTTTATTTTTCTTATTTAGCAGTAGAGAGTTTTAGCACAGTTTACAACCACCAATGCTGCGAAACATAAAACATTCTTTTCCCCCAGCTGCTGGCAACATCCTGCCTTACGGTAACTTTTTTAGAGTCAGCATGAACGATGCTGAGCTTCAATTCTCAGAAAAAAAGAGCCGCAAAGATAAAATGAGGAACCAGCAGATCTCAGAGCAGTAAAATATCATCTTATCTGTGTTCTTCAGCAGCTGCTACAGTATCACCATATTGCACCATGGACATCAGGAGTCAGATTCTGGTGGGAGAGGAGTTTGACTCTTCACCTGTCTGTTCATGTGTGCTGTCAAACATCACCATGGATCCTGTCTGTTTTCTAATAAACACTATCTGAAGAAAACAAGTTGCATCATTGCAAACATTTATTTAACTAACAATCTTCACGCCTTCAGCTTCCTCTTCTTCTTCTTTTCGCTTGGTGAAACACGTCATTGTCACAAATAGACCTGAATGAACAAAGTGTGAACTCTGATGGCTGCATCTCATGTTGCTGATCAAGAATTTGGGGTCTCTGTCAGTCACTGTGGATGAGAGAAAACTACATTTCAAAATATAAAAGTGAAAACTGTCACAGAGTTTTTGGCTGTTTGGACATCGACAAGAAATTCAGAGAGACTGAAATCTAAAACAGACTAAAAGTCACTATGAGGAAGTGACATCATCCTAACCACAGGAAGTAGCTGCTGCGTCTCTCTACTAAAGCACTAGTTTAGAAACTCAGACAGTTCTGAGCACGAGAACAAGAGACAGAAGAAGGAGAGACTCAGAGAATCATGATGGTTGAGTTCAAATGGATTTCTTTATTTCTTCCAGCGGTGCTTCAGTTTACAGGTAAGAATACATATATCACATATATAAATGGAAGGCACATTGTAAAAAATAACTTGATCAATATTATTAAAGATTCTTTATTAGCTACATTTGATTTAACTAAGAAAACCAAATCTGTTGTTTCTAATGTGGTGAGTTTAGTGAACTCTTGGAAACTAAGGATAAAGAAATAATCGTCACTAACTATGAACATAACAGACATTTTCTCATTTCACTTTATTTTTCATCATTTTCTCAACAGCAGCAGCTGGAAAACTTCCCCTCTCCTTCACTGTCAGAGTTGGAGATGACGTCACTTTGCCTTGTGAAAATGTGAAAGACGGTCAGAAAAACTGTGAATATACTACATGGGTCTTAAGTGGTTCAGGAAACAAACCAGCAGTACTGCTGTTTGAACTTGGGCAGATTTACAAAGATGCCAAATCTAAATCAGACAGATTGAGTGTTACAGAGAACTGTTCTCTGGTTATAAAGAAGGTCACAGTCGAGGATGTTGGTCGTTATCACTGTCAACAGTTCATATCATGGCAACAACAAGTTCCAGACTCTCTGGTTCTTCTGTCTGTTATTATCAGTGAGTATTTCCATCATAATGTTTTCAGCTCAAACTGTCTTGTTAGAACAATATACTGAAACATTACAATAATTATGATCACAGTGATGAAGTTAACTTTACTCTTGCGTTTCCCAAACAACCACGGAAGGTAGCATTGACTATCTAAACTAACAAACATCTGAAGTACGACCGTTTCCCTAAACTGTCATACCTTGAACTAACTTAGTTTGAGCAAACGTAGTTCGAACTAACATGTTTCCAGGTGTGTTCGTCTTACTTTCACAGCACGAAACTCAGAAAATGTTGTCATATTCTGCTAAAATATGTCAGTTGTGACCGATATTAAGTGACATTATTTTGCTAACTTATTATTTAGGCTTTTTATATTATTGTCGTACCGGCAATAACAAGAAAATCAACAATAGTGTTAATGAAATCAACAATATAAATAATATATAACCTAATCATTTTATTTAGCCTAAATATCGGCTATAACTGAGAAGAAAAAATTAAGAACTATTAGCGATTACAAGACATTTAGTGAAATAGGTTTAGTATCTTTGTGTCAACACTGTAACACTATTATGAATCTCTTGGCATCTGACATCTAGGTTTTGAGAACAGCTCAGTGCGCTAAGTGTCTGAGCTTACGCATGTTCTCTATTGAGACAGATACGACTCCCGTGAGTTCTCTATTTATCTTTGTTATAAAGGCAACGAAAACTCTCAGGGATTTATTCATTACAGTACTTTCATGGATTTTATGCTGTCCCTTTTTATGTTTGTAATGAAGACTAGAGAACACCCATCTTCCCCAGAGGCCCAGAAACGTATACATGTAGGTAATATTAAAAGTCTTGTCTTTACATTCTCCGTTTTGTCCTTTAACCTTTGTACTGGGTGACTAATATTAAATTAAGTTATTGTGAGCAGACGGGTAATCTATGAGAAAAACACCTGCTGTTTGTAGATGGTCTACACTGAGATACTTAGTAGCCTACTGAATCAATGCAACCCTACCCATGACCCCACAAATACATTTAAAAGTACTTTTACAACTACATTTATTTTAAATTGACCTTAAATATGTTTGTACAGCAGGATTATCTAACATTCCCTGCTTAAAACACATCACATCCACCTCCTAACACTGCATTTTCTGCTCTCTGTGACGTAGTCACCGTGAACTAAGCTTCTAACCACAGGTCAGGAGCTGTAGTTCCAACTATGCAACTTAACAACAGTTGGTGCGAACGTTCGTCTGAACTATGGTTTCAGGGAACACCTGCGTCGCTTAACGATGGTTCGTACCGTGTAAGTTACCAACTTAGTTACCTCCGTAGTTCCAACTAGGGTTTTAGGAAACAGTTGCGTCGCAGCTGCAAAGTTCCAACCAAGGAAGTTGCTACCGCAGTCAGCAACGATGCTTTTGGGAAACACACCCCTGTTCAAGATGATTAAAAACACCAAAACATTTGTTTATTTGATGACTTTTCACAGTGATGAATTTTCCTCTTGTTTTCTTTCTCTCGCAATATCTCTGACATCTAAACCAGCAACAACATCAACAACTAAACCAGCAACAACTAAACCAGCAACAACAACAACTGAAAACACAAAATCAACAACCAATGATGCTTCAACAAAACTACAAGGTAGTAACTCATCTTTCTCTAGAGTCTCTCTGTCTTCCTGTCAGCCTCTTTCTCTCCCCGTACTGAACTAAAACAAACTTTTTTTTATTGATTTTATATGTTGATTTAAAGTCATCAAAGTATAAATCAGAAAATGGAAAGTGATTACATTCTCTCTCTTTCTCCTCTTCTGGAGTCTAAAGTCTGAATGTCAGAGCGACGCTCGGCTGTGGGTGGAGATATTCTCTTATTCAGTCAGTCTCACTCAGTTGTTGTTGCTCAATCCACAAGATCCACTGCTGCTCACAAATCAGACGACTACATTCACAGTTAGCAAAGACATGCGGGAAAACTGTGAGCTGATGAAAGTCTGTGATTCGTTGCTACTTTAGCTGCAGGATTTCAAACAGAACTGAACTGTGCAGTCAAAATGTTTCTAATGTTTTCAGAATCGTTCTGGAGGTTCATCATTGTGTCTGTGGGTTTAGCAGCACTCATAATAATTGTTGTGGCAGTCAACATCTGGACAAGAACTAAAGGTGAGAACATTCACAGATGAAACTCAGAAACAGGAAGTTTTGATAAAGCTGGATTTTCACTGTGGAAACTAAAGTCGACTCTTTCTCTTTTCTTTTCAGGGACAAAAACACAGATGGATGAAAACACAGTGAGTTTATAATGTTTTTACAGTTGGTACTTTACACAGCAAACCAGTGTTTGTGACATCTGTTCTTCATTCTGAAGTGTAGATATAGATAGAAGAAGACAAACAGAAACAGGACTCACTGAGTTGTACTGAAGTGGCCGTAGCAGCAAAGTTCACAGGATTCATTGCATATAAAATTTAAACAAAAGAATGTTACAATAAAAATTAAATGGATGCAAATATTAGATAAACATGACAGTTTAATTACAACACCAACACAAACTACAGCCTCCAAAGACGCCATAGATCTGAATCAACACGTCTTTGACACAGTGTCAATACAAACTGAACATTATTCCAGATTAAAGGGTCAGTTCACCTAAATACATCACATCATGCAGTATTTTCTCACTTAACCTCTAGCAGCTTTAAACAACACAGATAGTTTAGTTTTATTTCCAAAAGCAACGTCCACGTTACTGTACTACTATAAAATTTATTTCCAATACAAACTGTCCAGCAGCCAGTCAGATAAAGATCATTTATAAAACTGTGTGTAGAAACCTCACTAAAAAGTGTACGTGCGCCCAAAAGCCAAAAATGGCGTACGCCAAAAAATATTCAGACGTATAAAACCGTACGCACAGTTGTAAGCTAGTTCCCTTTACAAATCACAACCAACTTGAAATGTGGCGCATAGGGAGCTCCATGTCCGACCCTTCAAACGCCCATAGTTGCCTGTGAATGGTCAGTGAAACGCCCCTCGTTAATATTAATACGTCCTGACTGCAGGAAGAAAAGGAGGCAAATTCTGACAGTGAAGCTACAAAAGGAGATTTAACTCAGTGTGACACTGATGTTCCTTTGGTGAAGCTGAAGCTTGTTGTTTGGTGGGTAAAAAAACACACTTTCACGCACCGGAGGAAAGGGGGCGCCGGAGCTCCACCCCTTTATAACCAATCTGCAGGAAGGGGCCTCCCTCTTGAGTAGTGACATCACTGGCTGGGGATGACCCAGGTACCCAAGATCCCCCGTTTGAAAAGAGAGTAAACCAAATGCATTCCACCTGTGTTTAAACATTTATTTAGGCGACACAAACAGTCCACTCCCTTAACGAGGCTGGCGATGAGTTAAAAGAAATAGCCGGTGACTTGTTGTAAATGACAATAAAATAGTGTTATTTTTCCATAATGTGTTTTTACAAGCAGCGCATCACATCCACACGCTGGCGCTCAGCGTTTGGCTCGATAAGGAAACGAACATGTGATTACAACACATGAAACTCTGCTCTCCTATTTGCTCGACTGACGCACTGAAGACGGCATCAATTTAAATATAATTTGTCCTCCTGTTCACCTTATTTATGAGAATAAATTCAATGCATGCAAGTAGGCGTATTAATTAATATGATTCCTGATTAAATGTCCAACATATTTGAGGTGTTCTCTTGCAGAAACAGAATCTCTGTTTGTGTTTATTATCCTCAGTCATGGTTCTTTTTGTGCTCCGCAAATTATCTTAAATTATGTTTTTTTATTGCGCACTTCAGGGGAAATCAATCAAACGAGTGTGTGATTATTTAGAAAGGCTTTAAGCCTATACTACTCAGAGGTAATATTTCTATATATGCTACACAGTAGTAGGCCTTCATTTCAAACAGTTTCATCCTTCTGCCATGTTTCTCATTTCTCCTCTTTATGTGCGTACGCATGGTTCAGAGTTTACTTACGGGACGCACATTTTCCCATCAAGTTTGTTTTTTATAGATCACAACCTTTGCTTGGGAAGTGGCGTGCGCACGTTTCCAGCCCTGTTTATTACGTGCCCACCGTTATAGTAACTAATGGTGCGTTCAGGGTCTGATTGAACTGTGTTCAGTTTCAAAACATCAGCAGTAAACTGGGAGGAACATTTTGGATTTGGGGTACCACATAAACACTCCCTCTCTGGTCAGTCAGCTGCAGGAACATGTGACAGTTTGGGGTAGCCTACTTTATATTTACTCATATTTATTTATTTTACTTTAATCAGTTACTTAATTTCCTTCTGCGTGTCCTTCGTTACCACACAAAAACTTCCTCTCTCAGTGGCAGAAACATGTAACAGTAGCTGACGGTGCGTTCAGGTGCTGTCAGGTTATTTCTTATCTCCTTGTGTTAAATGTGGGTCAGTGATGTGAAAGTTGTCAGTTAAAGTGTGTCACAGTGAGGGTTTGTTTGTGTTTCACAGGTGAATAATGATGAAGATGAAGATGATGGTGTGGTGAACTATGAAAACGATGGAGACCCTTCTGCCTCTGTCAGACTCCACTGATCAACAACTTCCATATCAACATCAGCTCATCAGAGAAAAGACTCCACTGCAGTTAAATAACAGCACATTTACACGAGTAGCTGAAGCCTTTAGAGAACTGTTGAGAAGATTTCTTAAGGTGCTTTGTTTATGTAACAAGGAAAGGTCAGACAGGTCTAGCTTAGAGTAAAGCCTAGTTCACACCACACAGTTTTAAGCCCGATTTGCCGCTCGGCGACCGTCAGGCTGTGATCAGGGGTAAATCAGAGATCGATCGGCGGTCGCCAGTCGTTATGTGTGAACTACTCAAGGACGCTTCAAAACGGCTTCCCGACACATTTCTGACACATCGCAGACGCCAGCCAGATATCTAGCATCCAAATATCTGGAACATTCGGCCGACTCGACATCCACATCCAGCCAATGAGAGCAGGCAGCTACTTTTCACCGCAAAACACTTTTTACTCCCCTCCAGCTCTCTGTAGCTCAGACGCTGAAAGTCGTGTCGTCTGCGTGAGCCTTAATTTAGCTGACCCCGTAAGTGTTTTCTGACCTTCTAGCTCGAGGTGTTTCTCACACGTCCTTGTCAGCGAGACAACAACAGACTGATTAGGTAGAGTCAGTAGCTCATGCGTCAGGCTAGCAGATATCGGTGTTCTCCGGTAATCATACAAGGTTGAGTCCTACAAGAATGTTTCCAAGAACCTACTGGCTCCACAGGTTAGAGCACAACTCATGGGTAGTGACAGATTCCAACATGATGAAGCACTGGAGTCTAAACATCAGATAGATGAGTTGTTCTGGGTTAAGGCCAGTTAAAGATGAGCTAATAGGGAAACCTACAGGCACTAGGGGAAGACAGAAACATAAAAGGGACCAAAAGATGTCATCCTTCAGATTTGGTGTTGGCATTTGATGTGTTCACATGTTGTATGCTGGCACTGTGTCTCCTCGGCCGGGCTCAATAAACCATGCTATGTTAAGTCTTCATCAGTCTCTGAAACTTCTACACACCTGAACCTGGCTCACAGTATTTCTTCAACAATAACAAAATCTCATCAGATCATTTTTAGGTTTTTATTACTGATTTTGTTTTTATTTATCATGTGTGAGAAATGTTTGTGTGTTTTGTGCTCAGCTGTTTCTGTTTCAGTCTGACTTTGAACAACAATATTCAAGTCTTGATTTCATCTCATATCAGGAAGCCCACTGTGAGTTTTATAAAATGTCTTTTCCTGCATCAGTTGTGAAAATCTTTATTTTCTGCAGCCAGTTCAGAACACAGCAGCTGGATTTCAGCTTCATTTAACAGGAACGAGCATTTAACTCTAGTAACAGTCTCCTCTTTATTATATCTGATAACAATATAAACTGCAAGTAAAGAAATGTTCACCACTTTAGTCTACATTGTGTTTTGTGATTCCTTCATGTACTAACGGTGTCATAATGGAAAGTGAATATTCTTTACTGTTAGGAATGTGGTTTTTGTGTTCATGTCTTTCCTGTTTAAGTCTGTTTTTGGTTCTGTGTTTCTCTGTGTAGTCTTGTTTAGTTAGTTCTTAGTCCTGCACATTAGTTAATGTCTTTTGTGTTTACTCCTGGTCTTGTGTTCCCTGTTTAGTCTTGTGTGTTCCCTTGTTCATTTACTGGTTCTGTTTAGCTCTGCATCTCAGCCCTGTGTCGTACTTGTGTATTCTGGGTTAACTGTCTCTCTCTGCCGGCCTGGTTCTGTCATGATCCCGTCTGTGTGTCTTGTTTGGGAGTCTGGGTTTAGTTCCATGTCCTTAGTTCATGTTTTGGTGTTCATTCCTGGTCCTTGTTTGCATTATTGTGGTTTGGTCTCCTCTGTACTCGGTGTTCTAGTTCTGTGTTCTCGTTTAGGTTCTGGTTCTTTGTAACTTGTGTGTGTTTCTGTCTTCTTGGTTATTCACTCTGCCCCATGTCTGCTTGTCTAAGTGTTCTCTCTGTTTCCCCCTGCTGTCTCTCTGCCTGCCTGCTTGTCTCTCTGTCTCTGCCTCGTTAGTCCTGATCCCGCTCACCTGTGTTGCTCCCGCCCCGCTCGTTAGTCCCTGTGTATATTTATGCCTGCTTGTCTCTCCAGTCTTTGTCACGTCCTTGCGTCTAATGTTGAGTGTTCCTTTGTTTTCCTTGTTCTTGATTATTCCCTGTGTTTTTGGATCGCCTTGTGTTCTGGATTACCTTTGTTTGGACTTTGCCTCGAGCTCCTTGTAAGCCTGTTTCAGTTAGTCTTTTGAATTAATAAACGTTTTTGAACTGCAACCTCCTCGCCTTGCCATTGTCTGCATTTGGGTCCTCACTCAGTCTGCACTCAGCTCCCCGACCCGTGACACTTTACTATGAATGTTCTGCCTCTACTAGTAGAACCACCTCCCTCCTCTTGTCCCCTTCTAGTAGTAAACCTTCCCTCTGGAGGACCTCTAACCTTCCAGTGTCATGTTACGTCAGGCAGGGAGCAGATAAAGCAAGGATTCAGACAGAGTGAGAATTATACAGTGACAACTGGGGGGTCAACTTTTTTTCAGGTCGTAAAGGAAACAGCAGGTGTTTGCCTCAGTGAACTGAGCTCTTATCCTGCATTCAGACCAAACGCAAATTTAATCTTTGCAACGCTTTCCTCGAGGGTGTTTTATCGCTGGACAACTACTAAGTAAACACCATTACTACAGCTCTATGAAACCAAAGTAAACATTTTGCTGGGATTTAATTGCAGTAAACGGATCAAACTGATGCTGAAATAACAACAATATGATGCAGATTTATTAAACATATGAATTCATGCTTTGTCAGGTCTGTCAGCAAGTCAGCAGGACAACAACTTCTAAAAGGTTTGTTTTCTGAATGGAGTTTGGATCGATCAGGGCTATGCTACGCTAACTTGTTCACAGTAAAGTACAACGATAGCTGGAATAAAGTTACAGACACATATTTTCTGAATTCACCAGGTAGTTCAACTTCCTCACTTTCTTTTCTCCAAGTAAAGTTCAGTTTTTTATATAATATGAAGTATTAGTCCAACAGAGCTCTGGGTGCCAACCTACGCTAACAACATTTACATTTATTGATTTAGCTGTTGTTTTATCCAAAGCGACTTACAATTGCTATATATGTCAGAGGTCGCACGCCATTGGAGCAACGAGGGGTTAAGTGTCACGCGTGAAAATGAACGAATCACTCACTGAGACAACCCGTTCCTCCCGAGTCATACACACGATTAGGTCTTATGAACGAAACGTTCTTTGAACGTCACAACACTAGCCGGCAGCGGCCGACAGGAAATCGTGGCGCTTTGTGTCTTTGCATTGACTTTGTATGTAAACGCAGCGCCCACAACGCTCACTTCGCTTTTGGTCTGTAAGCACCTTTACAAAGCTACAATCTCCTTGTTTGTTTAACGTAATGTCTGCAGTCTGTAGATGAGGATGAATCAAGTTCACCAGTTCATGGGTGCCACAAACAGGAGTCACCAAGTATTGTAGAAAGTCAGACCCACACAATGCTGAACCAGAACCAAAGACACTATCATAAAATACAGTCTGCATTATCATCTCTAATTCATAATTCTTATCATTTCAAGTTTCAACTTACTCTTTTCTTAGCAAACATCTCATTTCCTCTAGCTCATGTTAACTGTGAATGAAATGTAATCTGCGTTCAATAAAGTAGTAGTCATACATGTGAAACAACAAACCTGGATTTGAACATTTTCAGTTACCTAGCCAGGTAAAACTCCCAAATTCCAGAGTGAAAACAAATGGCGTGCTTATTGTAAAACACAGGCGAGCCAACACTAGACAAAAAGGAATACACACACTTAAATACCCAAGAGAGGTGGAGGAAACGAGACACAGGTGGAAACAAAAATCAACTCAAGGACAGGAAGTGAACTGACAAAGACCCACGAGGAAGGATTTAACAAAAGAAAACAGGAAATCACCAAACTCACAACCAAAACCAGGACATCCAGGGGTTAAAGTAGTTTTCATCAGAATTTGATAAACGCCTGTTTGTCTCATGTCCACATTCTCACCAAAACACTTC
Organism: Micropterus salmoides; assembly: GCF_014851395.1. NCBI lineage: Eukaryota > Metazoa > Chordata > Actinopteri > Centrarchiformes > Centrarchidae > Micropterus > Micropterus salmoides. Next base: position 7,610 of record NW_024042990.1, on the reverse strand, counting down.
CTATTCAGCTCAGTCAGGAGAGACTTAAATGAAAAAGAGGCTTAAAGAGGAATTAAAAGGAAAAGGAACAGGAGAGTTTAAGAAATGTGAGAGGGATGTATGGCCTACCTGGTGGAGGGGCTGTGACCACAGAGGCCAGAACCAGAATGGATGTGAAGGGCTCAGTGGGATCACTGAAGACTGCTTGATCCACCAGCTGCTGGAGCGAGAGAGGGAGGGAGGCCTGGAGCTGGAGTGATGCTGCAGTCTTTTATCTGGTCGGGGTCCTCCAGGAGAGAAAAGACAGTTTGAAAGTCTGACAGCAACAATATGATTGGCTCACAGAGGTTGTGGCAAATTCTGATTGGTTTAACTGAAAGAATGAACGCCCTCAATCTAATGACGGAGTTGGAAGCAGAAAAAAGGAAGAGAGGGGGAGAAATAGAGTCAGCATGAACGATGTCTTCCTGATTCAACTTCTGCTGAGTTTCCTTAATCTTAAAAAAAAAGACCTGAAAAGATAAAATGAGGAACCAGCAGATCTCAGAGCAGTAAAATATCATCTTATCTGTGTTCTTCAGCAGCTGCTACAGTATCACCATATTGCACCATGGACATCAGGAGTCAGATTCTGGTGGGAGAGGAGTTTGACTCTTCACCTGTCTGTTCATGTGTGCTGTCAAACATCACCATGGATCCTGTCTGTTTTCTAATAAACACTATCTGAAGAAAACAAGTTGCATCATTGCAAACATTTATCTTAACTAACAATCTTCTCACTTCAACTTCCTCTTCTTCTTCTTTTCGCTTGGTGAAACACGTCATTGTCACAAATAGACCTGAATGAACAAAGTGTGAACTCTGATGGCTGCATCTCATGTTGCTGATCAAGAATTTGGGGACTCTGTCAGTCACTGTGGATGAGAGAAAACTACATTTCAAAATGTAAAAGTGAAAACTGTCACAGAGTTTTTGGCTGTTTGGACATCGACAGAAATTCAGAGAGACTGAAATCTAAAACAGACTAAAAGTCACTATGAGGAAGTGACATCATCCTAACCACAGGAAGTAGCTGCAGCGTCTCTCTACTAAAGCACTAGTTTAGAAACTCAGACAGTTCTGAGCACGAGAACAAGAGACAGAAGAAGGAGAGACTCAGAGAATCATGATGGTTGAGTTCAAATGGATTTCTTTATTTCTTCCAGCGGTGCTTCAGTTTACAGGTAAGAATACATATATCACATATATAAATGGAAGGCACATTGTAAAAAATAACTTGATCAATATTATTAAAGATTCTTTATTAGCTACATTTGATTTAACTAAGAAAACCAAATCTGTTGTTTCTAATGTGGTGAGTTTAGTGAACTCTTGGAAACTAAGGATAAAGAAATAATCGTCACTAACTATGAACATAACAGACATTTTCTCAATTCACTTTATTTTTCATCATTTTCTCAACAGCAGCAGCTGGAAAACGTCCCCTCTCCTTCACTGTCAGAGTTGGAGATGACGTCACTTTGCCTTGTGAAAATGTGATAGACGGTCAGAAAAACTGTGAATATACTACATGGATCTTCAGTGGTTCAGGAAACACAGCAGCAGTAACGCTGTTTGAACTTGGACAGATTCACAATGAAGCCAAATCTAAATCAGACAGACTGAGTGTTACAGAGAACTGTTCTCTGGTTATAAAGAAGGTCACAGTCGAGGATGTTGGTTGTTATTACTGTCAGCAGTTCATAACAAAGGGAGGACCACAACATGGTGAAAACTCTCATGTTCTTCTGTCTGTTATTAACAGTGAGTATTTCCATCATAATGTTTTCAGCTCAAACTGTCTTGTTAGAACAATATACTGAATAATAATTATGATCACAGTAATGAGTTATATTTACTGTCATACTTTGAACTAATTAGTTTGAGCCAAAGTAGGTCGAAATAACATGTTTCCAGGTGTGTTTGTCTGACTTTCGCAGGACGAAACTCAGAAAATGTTGTCATATTCTGCCTAAATATGTCAGTTGTGACTGATATTAAGTGACATTATTATTTAGGCTATTCATATCATAGTCATACTGCCAATAAGAAGAAAATCAACAATAGCATTAATGAAATCAACAATATAAATAATATATAACCTAATCATTTTATTTAGCCTAAATATCGGCTATAACTTAGAAGAAAAAATGAAGAACTATTAGCGATTCCAAGACATTTAGTGAAATAGGTTTAGTATCTTTGTGTCAACACTGTAACACTATTATGAATCCCTTGGCATCTGACATCTAGGTTTTGAGAACAGCTCAGTGCGCTAAGTGTCTGAGCTTACGCATGTTCTCTATTGAGACAGATACGACTCCCGTGAGTTCTCTATTTATCTTTGTTATAAAGGCAACGAAAACTCTCAGGGATTTATTCATTACAGTACTTTCATGGATTTTATGCTGTCCCTTTTTATGTTTGTAATGAAGACTAGAGAACACCCATCTTCCCCAGAGGCCCAGAAACGTATACATGTAGGTAATATTAAAAGTCTTGTCTTTACATTCTCCGTTTTGTCCTTTAACCTTTGTACTGGGTGACTAATATTAAATTAAGTTATTGTGAGCAGACGGGTAATCTGTGAGAAAAACACCTGCTGTTTGTAGATGGTCTACACTGAGATACTTAGTAGCCTACTGAATCAATGCAACCCTACCCATGACCCCACAAATACATTTAAAAGTACAACAACATTTTTTTAAATTGACCTGAAATATGTTTGTACAGCAGGATTATCTAACATTCCCTGCTTAAAACACATCACATCCACCTCCTAACACTGCATTTTCTGCTCTCTGTGACGTAGTCACCGTGAACTAAGCTTCTAACCACAGGTCAGGAGCTGTAGTTCCAACTATGCAACTTAACAACAGTTGGTGCGAACGTTCGTCTGAACTATGGTTTCAGGGAACACCTGCGTCGCTTAACGATGGTTCGTACCGTGTAAGTTACCAACTTAGTTACCTCCGTAGTTCCAACTAGGGTTTTAGGAAACAGTTGCGTCGCAGCTGCAAAGTTCCAACCAAGGAAGTTGCTACCGCAGTCAGCAACGATGCTTTTGGGCTTTTCGTCTTTAATTAAGTGACTGCAAAGACTAAACAAACCCTTCATCATAGTAAATACAGAATACAGGAAGCAGAGCCGGCCCTCGGCCTTCGGGGGCCCTATTGAAAATTTAGTTGGAGGCCCCTCTGACTGTCGGGCGTTGTCACTATATATGACACAGAAACATCTCTTGTTAGGGCCCGAGCACGACCGTGCGAGGTCCCTATTGAATTTGCTCGGATTATTTTTTTATTTTTAGGGCCCGAGCACGACCGTGCGAGGTCCCTATTGAATTTGCTCGGATTATTTATTTATTTATTAGGGCCCGAGCACGACCGTGTGAGGTCCCTATTGAATTTGCTCGGATTATTTTTTTTTTTTTTTTTTTTTTATTTTTTTTTTCTTTTTCTGCAAAGTAGGCTCAACTGACATGGCCTAAACATTCTCGAAAACTCACCAAAATTTGCAAACATGTCAGAACCGGTGAAAAATTTCGTATTCTACAAGTTTCGCACATGGGCGTTGCAAAATGACTCGCTAGCGCCACCTAGAAAATTGGAAAAAATTAGCCCCTCGTTCACGTTCAACCTACATGTACGAAATTTTCTGGGGACATGTATCATATCAAGACGCACAAAAAAGCCTCAAGAACCCATAGCCTAAAGTCAACAGGAAGTCGGCCATTTTGAATTTTACGGCCATTTTTGGATGATTTACACACTTCGTACTTTAACGAACTCCTCCTAGGGATTTAGTCCGACCGACCTCAAATTTCTGCTGTGCCTTCTAAAGGCATTGATGATGAAAAGTTGTGCTATTTGCAAGTTTTCGTCAATGGGCGTGTCCGTGGCGTCGATGATTCGCCATGAAACAGGAAGTTGTTGTAACTTCAGTGTACATGCTCACATCTGGACCAAACTGTACATGTAGGATGAGAGTCCCGCCCTGAACACATGTACATGCCGACATTCACCCACAGTCATAGCGCCACCTGCTGGCAACAGAAAGTGACCTTTAACGAAGCAGCCCCCGCCGCACGTTTCACCTACGTGCACGAATTTTCTGTGGTACGTGTATCTTGTCCAGACGCACAAAAAAGCCTCTTGGAGCCATAGCCTAAACCCAACAGGAAGTCGGCCATTTTGAATTTTACGTCAAATTTTGGATGATTTACACACTTCGTACTTTAACGAACTCCTCCTAGGGATTTAGTCCGACCGACCTCAAATTTTGCTGTGCCTTCTAAAGGCATTGAAGATGAAAAGTTGTGCTATTTGCAAGTTTTCGTCAATGGGCGTGTCCGTGGCGTGGCGTCAAAGATCAGCTCTTCGCCATGACACGGAAGTTGTCGTAACTTCAGTGTACATGCTCACATCTGGACCAAACTGTACATGTAGGATGAGAGTCCCGCCCTGAACACATGTACATGCTGACATTCACAGACTGTCATAGCGCCACCTGCTGGCAACAGAAGTGACTTTTAACGAAGCAGCCCCCGCCGCACGTTTTACCTACGTGCACGAATTTTCTGTGGTACGTGTATCTTGTCCAGACGCACAAAAAAGCCTCTTGGAGCGATGCCCTAAATCAACAGGAAGTCGGCCATTTTGAATTTTACGTCAAATTTTGGATGATTTACACACTTCGTACTTTAACGAACTCCTCCTAGGGATTTAGTCCGACCGACCTCAAATTTTTGCTGTGCCTTCTAAAGGCATTGAAGATGAAAAGTTGTGCTATTTGCAAGTTTTCGTCAATGGGCGTGTCCGTGGCGTGGCGTCAAAGATCAGCTCTTCGCCATGACACGGAAGTTGTCGTAACTTCAGTGTACATGCTCACATCTGGACCAAACTGTACATGTAGGATGAGAGTCCCGCCCTGAACACATGTACATGCTGACATTCACAGACAGTCATAGCGCCACCTGCTGGCAACAGGAAGTGACTTTTAACGAAGCAGCCCCCGCCGCACGTTTACCTACGTGCACAATTTTCTGTGGTACATGTATCTTGTCCAGACGCACAAAAAAGCCTCTTGGAGCGATGCCCTAAAATCAACAGGAAGTCGGCCATTTTGAATTTTACGTCAAATTTTGGATGATTTACACACTTCGTACTTTAACGAACTCCTCCTAGGGATTTAGTCCGACCGACCTCAAATTTTACTGTGCCTTCTAAAGGCATTGAAGATGAAAAGTTGTGCTATTTGCAAGTTTTCGTCAATGGGCGTGTCCGTGGCGTGGCGTCAAAGATCAGCTCTTCGCCATGACACGGAAGTTGTCGTAACTTCAGTGTACATGCTCACATCTGGACCAAACTGTACATGTAGGATGAGAGTCCCGCCCTGAACACATGTACATGCTGACATTCACAGACAGTCATAGCGCCACCTGCTGGCAAAGGAAGTGACTTTTAACGAAGCAGCCCCCGCCGCACGTTTTACCTACGTGCAAATTTTCTGTGGTACGTGTATCTTGTCCAGACGCAAAAAAGCCTCTTGGAGCGATGCCCTAAAATCAACAGGAAGTCGGCCATTTTGAATTTTACGTCAAATTTTGGATGATTTACACACTTCGTACTTTAACGAACTCCTCCTAGGGATTTAGTCCGACTGACTTCAAATTTGTGCTGTGCCTTCTAAAGGCATTGAAGATGAAAAGTTGTGCTATTTGCGAGTTTTCGTCAATGGGTGTGTCCGTGGCGTGGCGTCAGAGATCAAGTCTTCGCCATGACACAGGAAGTTGTTGTAACTTCAGTGTACATGCTCACATCTGAACCAAACTTTACGTGCTTGATAACTCTCCCACCCCGCTATGGAGGACCGATCCTGACACAGTCAGAAATAAATACAGAAATAAATAAATGCTCAATAAATAAATAAGCATCCAATTAAATACACAAAAAAATAAAGTAAATAAATAAATGTAGGTAGTAATTAAATTATACAAGGAGACATAAATGTATATTTTAATTAGTGCCTTTACTTATTCACCTTTGTTATAATTACCTTATTTGTTTATTCAACTTTATTTATTACTAATTTTTTAATGTATTTATTTATGTGTGTGTTTTAATATTTTTGTCTGTTTTATTCTTCCTTTGTATTTATTTACCTTATTTATTTTCACCCATGGTATTTATTTCTGCCTGTCTTTTTAATTTTTGTATGCATTTCTGCCTCATTATGCAAATGAGGAGGGGCTGTGTCTCAAGGGGTCATCTTCTCTGCTATTGGTGGACCAGTCAGACAGGAGAGCTCCTACTCTGCCTGCAGACATCAACGATCTTGCCCCTCACACAGTCAGATGGCTTCCTTCAGTGCGCTGAGGTGTTTAACAACTCTGAAGACAATACTACCAGCAATGTCTTCCTTCTCTTTTCACGTAGACGCTCCGACAGACAGTGCTTTCAGTTTGCTGCATGCATGGACACAGAACTGCGGTATAGGGAGAAGCACACGGTCAGCTGGCTGCAGCTAAATCTGGAGTGCACTCGTATTCAATTCTGTATGGTAAATTCAGTTTTAACGGAGCAGAGCGAGCTGACAGGCAGAGTTAGAGACTTTTTCTGTCTTTCTCTCTTTACAAAGACGCATGTTGCAGTCAGAGTCTTCTCTGAAGAGGGCAATGAAGTCTCAGTAGTACCCGATGCGAGCACCACATACAACACAATTTATCAAATTACACAACGGATATACAGTATGAAAATAAGATTGATTGGATTATACTCACAGGAAGTATAAAACCTGTTACATGCGTAACACAGTAATGTCAGGGAAATTACTTTACTTAGATTTAAGTACTGCAGTTGTACATTTGAAATACCTTCCTACCTTTCTGATAGGAAGCCTTCTTGAGGTGGTATAAAACATTTCTTCTTATATTCTGATTTGAGTTGTGGACAACTATGACCACATGAATTAAAAAAATTAAATTTCACTGCCCAAGTCAGCTATACACAAGTCTTGTTCATTAGACTACATGCTGTACAGTATTTTGGACAGATTTGTCCAGGATTTATTATGCATTTCTTCTTCTTCGTTGCATGGTTTAGAATATAAAGGTGAGAAATGGGTCTATTCTGAGTTCATCCTGCACTGCAGCAGCTAAAAAGTCCATTTAATCCCAAAAACGCTTTTCTTTTAGGCAGGCTGGAGCAGAAACACAGTAACGATGAAATGTGTGCTGTTCTCACATTCTTCCTGTATGTACACATAAACAACAAGGCAGGGAATATAAAGGAATTATTTTATTGTTTGGGTACATTAGTCAGTGTACAGGCCACATCTGAAACAAACTTTACGTGCTGATAACTCTCCCAACCCGCAGACATCTACACGCCAATACCGATTTATATTCATAGCGGCAAGTGCTATGTAGCCACATAGGGGACACAGGAAGTGACATATAGCACTTCATGCGCGTCAGGAACCGCGTGCAAATCACAGCCGCACCGGCAGAGCTCCAGAATATGCAACTCGGACGGCTCACATGCGGACGCGCTTACAAGTGCGAGGGCCGCCCAACGCTGCTTGCAGCTTTA
>NW_024042989.1:0-17315 GCF_014851395.1 Micropterus salmoides | reverse complement strand
ACATTCCCTGCTTAAAACACATCACATCCACCTCTAACACTGCATTTTCTGCTCTCTGTGACGTAGTCACCGTGAACTAAGCTTCTAACCACAGGTCAGGAGCTGTAGTTCCAACTATGCAACTTAACCAGTTGGTGCGAACGTTCGTCTGAACTATGGTTTCAGGGAACACCTGCGTCGCTTAACGATGGTTCTACCGTGTAAGTTACCAACTTAGTTACCCTCCGTAGTTCCAACTAGGGTTTTAGAAACAGTTGCGTCCAGCTGCAAAGTTCCACCAAGGAAGTTGCTACCGCAGTCAGCAACGATGCTTTTGGGAACACACCCCTGTTCAAGATGATTAAAACCACCAAAACATTTTTTATTTGATGACTTTTCACAGTGATGAATTTTCCTCTGGTTTCTTTCTCTCGCAATATCTCTGACATCAAACCAGCAACAACTCAACAACTAAACCAGCAACAACTAAACCAGCAACAACAACTGAAAACACAAAATCAACAACCAATGATGCTTCAACAAAACTACAAGGTAGTAACTCATCTTTCTCTAGAGTCTCTCTGTCTTCCTGTCAGCCTCTTTCTCTTCCCCGTAATGAACTAAAACAAACTTTTTTATGATTTATATGTTGTAAAGTCATCAAAGTATACAGAAAATGGAAAGTGATTACATTCTCTCTCTTCTCCTCTTCTGGAGTCTAAAGTCTGAATGTCAGAGCGACGCTCGGCTGTGGGTGGAGATATTCTCTTATTCAGTCAGTCTCACTCAGTTGTTGTTGCTCAATCCACAAGATCCACTGCTGCTCACAAATCAGACGACTACATTCACAGTTAGCAAGACATGCGGGAAAACTGTGAGCTGATGAAAGTCTGTGATTCGTTGCTACTTTAGCTGCAGGATTTCAAACAGAACTGAACTGTGCAGTCAAAATGTTTCTAATGTTTTCAGAATCGTTCTGGAGGTTCATCATTGTGTCTGTGGGTTTAGCAGCACTCATAATAATGTTGTGGCAGTCAACATCTGGACAAGAACTAAAGGTGAGAACATTCACAGATGAAACTCAGAAACAGGAAGTTTTGATAAAGCTGGATTTTCACTGTGGAAACTAAAGTCGACTCTTTCTCTTTCTTTTCAGGGACAAAAACACAGATGGATGAAAACACAGTGAGTTTATAATGTTTTTACAGTTGGTACTTTACACAGCAAACCAGTGTTTGTGACATCTGTTCTTCATTCTGAAGTGTAGATATAGATAGAAGAAGACAAACAGAAACAGGACTCACTGAGTTGTACTGAAGTGGCCGTAGCAGCAAAGTTCACAGGATTCATTGCATATAAAAATTTAAACAAAAGAATGTTACAATAAAAATTAAATGGATGCAAATATTAGATAAACATGACAGTTTAATTACACACCACCAAACTACAGCCTCCAAAGACGCCATAGATCTGAATCAACACGTCTTTGACACAGTGTCAATACAAACTGAACATTATTCCAGATTAAAGGGTCAGTTCACCTAAAATACATCACATCATGCAGTATTTTCTCACTTAACCTCTAGCAGCTTTAAACAACACAGATAGTTTAGTTTTATTTCCAAAAGCAACGTCCACGTTACTGTACTACTATAAAATTTATTTCCAATACAAACTGTCCAGCAGCCAGTCAGATAAAGATCATTTATAAAACTGTGTAGAAACCTCACTAAAAGTGTACGTGCGCCCAAAAGCCAAAAATGGCGTACGCCAAAAAATATTCAGACGTATAAAACCGTACGCACAGTTGTAAGCTAGTTCCCTTTACAAATCACAACCAACTTGAAATGTGGCGCATAGGGAGCTCCATGTCCGACCCTTCAAACGCCCTAGTTGCCTGTGAATGGTCAGTGAAACGCCCCTCGTTAATATTAATACGTCCTGACTGCAGGAAGAAAAGGAGGCAAATTCTGACAGTGAAGCTACAAAAGGAGATTTAACTCAGTGTGACACTGATGTTCCTTTGGTGAAGCTGAAGCTTGTTGTTTGGTGGGTAAAAACACACTTTCACGCACCGGAGGAAAGGGGCGCCGGAGCTCCACCCCTTTATAACCAATCTGCAGGAAGGGGCCTCCCTCTTGAGTAGTGACATCACTGGCTGGGGATGACCCAGGTACCCAAGATCCCCCGTTTGAAAAGAGAGTAAACCAAATGCATTCCACCTGTGTTTAAACATTTATTTAGGCGACACAAACAGTCCACTCCCTTAACGAGGCTGGCGATGAGTTAAAAGAAATAGCCGGTGACTTGTTGTAAATGACAATAAAATAGTGTTATTTTTCCATAATGTGTTTTTACAAGCAGCGCATCACATCCACACGCTGGCGCTCAGCGTTTGGCTCGATAAGGAAACGAACATGTGATTCAACACATGAAACTCTGCTCTCCTATTTGCTCGACTGACGCACTGAAGACGGCATCAATTTAAATATAATTTGTCCTCCTGTTCACCTTATTTATGAGAATAAATTCAATGCATGCAAGTAGGCGTATTAATTAATATGATTCCTGATTAAAATGTCCAACATATTTGAGGTGTTCTCTTGCAGAAACAGAATCTCTGTTTGTGTTATTATCCTCAGTCATGGTTCTTTTTGTGCTCCGCAAATTCTTAAATTATGTTTTTTTATTGCGCACTTCAGGGGAAATCAATCAAACGAGTGTGTGATTATTTAGAAAGGCTTTAAGCCTATACTACTCAGAGGTAATATTTCTATTATGCTACACAGTAGTAGGCCTTCATTTCAAACAGTTTCATCCTTCTGCCATGTTTCTCATTTCTCCTCTTTATGTGCGTACGCGGTTCAGAGTTTACTTACGGGACGCACATTTTCCCATCAAGTTTGTTTTTTATAGATCACAACCTTTGCTTGGGAAGTGGCGTGCCACGTTTCCAGCCCTGTTTATTACGTGCCCACCGTTATAGTAACTAATGGTGCCTTCAGGGTCTGATTGAACTGTGTTCAGTTTCAAAACATCAGCAGTAAACTGGGAGGAACATTTTGGATTTGGGGTACCACATAAACACTCCCTCTCTGGTCAGTCAGCTGCAGGAACATGTGACAGTTTGGGGTAGCCTACTTTATATTTACTCATATATTTATTTATTTTACTTTAATCAGTTACTTAATTTCCTTCTGCGTGTCCTTCGTTACCACACAAAAACTTCCTCTCTCAGTGGCAGAAACATGTAACAGTAGCTGACGGTGCGTTCAGGTGCTGTCAGGTTATTTCTTATCTCCTTGTGTTAAATGTGGGTCAGTGATGTGAAAGTTGTCAGTTAAAGTGTGTCACAGTGAGGGTTTGTTTGTGTTTCACAGGTGAATAATGATGAAGATGAAGATGATGGTGTGGTGAACTATGAAAACGATGGAGACCCTTCTGCCTCTGTCAGACTCCACTGATCAACAACTTCCATATCAACATCAGCTCATCAGAGAAAAGACTCCACTGCAGTTAAATAACAGCACATTTACACGAGTAGCTGAAGCCTTTAGAGAACTGTTGAGAAGATTTCTTAAGGTGCTTTGTTTATGTAACAAGGAAAGGTCAGACAGGTCTAGCTTAGAGTAAAGCCTAGTTCACACCACACAGTTTTAAGCCCGATTTGCCGCTCGGCGACCGTCAGGCTGTGATCAGGGGTAAATCAGAGATCGATCGGCGGTCGCCAGTCGTTATGTGTGAACTACTCAAGGACGCTTCAAAACGGCTTCCCGACACATTTCTGACACATCGCAGACGCCAGCCAGATATCTAGCATCCAAATATCTGGAACATTCGGCCGACTCGACATCCACATCCAGCCAATGAGAGCAGGCAGCTACTTTTCACCGCAAAACACTTTTTACTCCCCTCCAGCTCTCTGTAGCTCAGACGCTGAAAGTCGTGTCGTCTGCGTGAGCCTTAATTTAGCTGACCCCGTAAGTGTTTTCTGACCTTCTAGCTCGAGGTGTTTCTCACACGTCCTTGTCAGCGAGACAACAACAGACTGATTAGGTAGAGTCAGTAGCTCATGCGTCAGGCTAGCAGATATCGGTGTTCCGGTAATCATACAAGGTTGAGTCCTACAAGAATGTTTCCAAGAACCTACTGGCTCACAGGTTAGAGCACAACTCATGGGTAGTGACAGATTCCAACATGATGAAGCACTGGAGTCTAAACATCAGATAGATGAGTTGTTCTGGGTTAAGGCCAGTTAAAGATGAGCTAATAGGGAAACCTACAGGCACTAGGGGGAAGACAGAAACATAAAAGGGACCAAAAGATGTCATCCTTCAGATTTGGTGTTGGCATTTGATGTGTTCACATGTTGTATGCTGGCACTGTGTCTCCTCGGCCGGGCTCAATAAACCATGCTATGTTAAGTCTTCATCAGTCTCTGAAACTTCTACACACCTGAACCTGGCTCACAGTATTTCTTCAACAATAACAAAAATCTCATCAGATCATTTTTAGGTTTTTATTACTGATTTTGTTTTTATTTATCATATGTGTGAGAAATGTTTGTGTGTTTTGTGCTCAGCTGTTTCTGTTTCAGTCTGACTTTGAACAACAATATTCAAGTCTTGATTTCATCTCATATCAGGAAGCCCACTGTGAGTTTTATAAAATGTCTTTTCCTGCATCAGTTGTGAAAATCTTTATTTTCTGCAGCCAGTTCAGAACACAGCAGCTGGATTTCAGCTTCATTTAACAGGAACGAGCATTTAACTCTAGTAACAGTCTCCTCTTTATTATTCTGATAACAATATAAACTGCAAGTAAAGAATGTTCACCACTTTAGTCTACATTGTGTTTTGTGATTCCTTCATGTACTAACGGTGTCATAATGGAAAGTGAATATTCTTTACTGTTAGGAATGTGGTTTTTGTGTTCATGTCTTTCCTGTTTAAGTCTGTTTTTGGTTCTGTGTTTCTCTGTGTAGTCTTGTTTAGTTAGTTCTTAGTCCTGCACATTAGTTAATGTCTTTTGTGTTTACTCCTGGTCTTGTGTTCCCTGTTAGTCTTGTGTGTTCCCTTGTTCATTTACTGGTTCTGTTTAGCTCTGCATCTCAGCCCTGTGTCGTACTTGTGTATTCTGGGTTAACTGTCTCTCTCTGCCGCGGTGGTTCTGTCATGATCCCGTCTGTGTGTCTTGTTTGGGAGTCTGGGTTTAGTTCCATGTCCTTAGTTCATGTTTTGGTGTTCATTCCTGGTCCTTGTTTGCATTATTGTGGTTTGGTCTCCTCTGTACTCGTGTTCTAGTTCTGTGTTCTCGTTTAGGTTCTGGTTCTTTGTAACTTGTGTGTGTTTCTGTCTTCTTGGTTATTCACTCTGCCCCATGTCTGCTTGTCTAAGTGTTCTCTCTGTTTCCCCCTGCTGTCTCTCTGCCTGCCTGCTTGTCTCTCTGTCTCTGCCTCGTTAGTCCTGATCCCGCTCACCTGTGTGCTCCCGCCCCGCTCGTTAGTCCCTGTGTATATTTCCTGCTTGTCTCTCCAGTCTTTGTCACGTCCTTGCGTCTAATGTTGAGTGTTCCTTTGTTTCCTTGTTCTTGATTATTCCCTGTGTTTTTGGATCACCTTGTGTTTGGATTACCTTTGTTTGGACTTTGCCTCGAGCTCCTTGTAAGCCTGTTTCAGTTAGTCTTTTGAATTAATAAACGTTTTTGAACTGCAACCTCCTCGCCTTGCCATTGTCTGCATTTGGGTCCTCACTTCAGTCTGCACTCAGCTCCCCGACCCGTGACACTTTACTATGAATGTTCTGCCTCTACTAGTAGAACCACCTCCCTCCTCTTGTCCCCTTCTAGTAGTAACCTTCCCTCTGGAGGACCTCTAACCTTCCAGTGTCATGTTACGTCAGGCAGGGAGCAGATAAAGCAAGGATTCAGACAGAGTGAGAATTATACAGTGACAACTGGGGGGTCAACTTTTTTTCAGGTCGTAAAGGAAACACAGGTGTTGCCTCAGTGAACTGAGCTCTTATCCTGCATTCAGACCAAACGCAAATTTAATCTTTGCAACGCTTTCCTCGAGGGTGTTTTATCGCTGGACAACTACTAAGTAAACACCATTACTACAGCTCTATGAAACCAAAGTAAACATTTTGCTGGGATTTAATTGCAGTAAACGGATCAAACTGATGCTGAAATAACAACAATATGATGCAGATTTATTAAACATATGAATTCATGCTTTGTCAGGTCTGTCAGCAAGTCAGCAGGACAACAACTTCTAAAAGGTTTGTTTTCTGAATGGAGTTTGGATCGATCAGGGCTATGCTACGCTAACTTGTTCACAGTAAAGTACAACGATAGCTGGAATAAAGTTACAGACACATATTTTCTGAATTCACCAGGTAGTTCAACTTCCTCGCTTTCTTTTCTCCAAGTAAAGTTCAGTTTTTATATAAATATGAAGTATTAGTCCAACAGAGCTCTGGGTGCCAACCTACGCTAACAACATTTACATTTATTGATTTAGCTGTTGTTTTATCCAAAGCGACTTACAATTGCTATATATTCAGAGGTCGCACGCCATTGGAGCAACGAGGGGTTAAGTGTCACGCGTGAAAATGAACGAATCACTCACTGAGACAACCCGTTCCTCCCGAGTCATACACACGATTAGGTCTTATGAACGAAACGTTCTTTGAACGTCACAACACTAGCCGGCAGCGGCCGACAGGAAATCGTGGCGCTTTGTGTCTTTGCATTGACTTTGTATGTAAACGCAGCGCCCACAACGCTCACTTCGCTTTTGGTCTGTAAGCACCTTTACAAAGCTACAATCTCCTTGTTTGTTTAACGTAATGTCTGCAGTCTGTAGATGAGGATGAATCAAGTTCACCAGTTCATGGGTGCCACAAACAGGAGTCACCAAGTATTGTAGAAAGTCAGACCCACACAATGCTGAACCAGAACCAAAGACACTATCATAAAATACAGTCTGCATTATCATCTCTAATTCATAATTCTTATCATTTCAAGTTTCAACTTACTCTTTCCTTAGCAAACATCTCATTTCCTCTAGCTCATGTTAACTGTGAATGAAATGTAATCTGCGTTCAATAAAGTAGTAGTCATACATGTGAAACAACAAACCTGGATTTGAACATTTTCAGTTACCTAGCCAGGTAAAACTCCCAAATTCCAGAGTGAAAACAAATGGCGTGCTTATTGTAAAACACAGGCGAGCCACACTAGACAAAAAGGAATACACACACTTAATACCCAAGAGAGGTGGAGGAACGAGACACAGGTGGAAACAAAAATCAACTCAAGGACAGGAAGTGAACTGACAAAGACCCACGAGGAAGGATTTAGCAAAAGAAACAGGAAATCACCAAACTCACAACCAAAACCAGGACATCCAGGGGTTAAAGTAGTTTTCATCAGAATTTGATAAACGCCTGTTTGTCTCATGTCCACATTCTCACCAAAAACTTCCTATTCAGCTCAGTCAGGAGAGACTTAAATGAAAAAGAGGCTTAAAGAGGAATTAAAAGGAAAAGGAACAGGAGAGTTTAAGAAATGTGAGAGGGATGTATGGCCTACCTGGTGGAGGGGCTGTGACCACAGAGGCCAGACCAGAATGGATGTGAAGGGCTCAGTGGGATCACTGAAGACTGCTTGATCCACCAGCTGCTGGAGCGAGAGAGGGAGGGAGGCCTGGAGCTGGAGTGATGCTGCAGTCTTTTATCTGGTCGGGGTCCTCCAGGAGAGAAAAACAGTTTGAAAGTCTGACAGCAACAATATGATTGGCTCACAGAGGTTGTGGCAAATTCTGATTGGTTTAACTGAAAGAATGAACGCCCTCAATCTAATGACGGAGTTGGAAGCAGAAAAAAGGAAGAGAGGGGGAGAAATAGAGTCAGCATGAACGAGTCTTCCTGATTCAACTTCTGCTGAGTTTCCTTAATCTTAAAAAAAAGACCTGAAAAGATAAAATGAGGAACCAGCAGATCTCAGAGCAGTAAAATATCATCTTATCTGTGTTCTTCAGCAGCTGCTACAGTATCACCATATTGCACCATGGACATCAGGAGTCAGATTCTGGTGGGAGAGGAGTTTGACTCTTCACCTGTCTGTTCATGTGTGCTGTCAAACATCACCATGGATCCTGTCTGTTTCTAATAAACACTATCTGAAGAAAACAAGTTGCATCATTGCAAACATTTAACTAACAATCTTCTCACGTTCAACTTCCTCTTCTTCTTCTTTTCGCTTGGTGAAACACGTCATTGTCACAAATAGACCTGAATGAACAAAGTGTGAACTCTGATGGCTGCATCTCATGTTGCTGATCAAGAATTTGGGGACTCTGTCAGTCACTGTGGATGAGAGAAAACTACATTTCAAAATGTAAAAGTGAAAACTGTCACAGAGTTTTTGGCTGTTTGGACATCGACAGGAAATTCAGAGAGACTGAAATCTAAAACAGACTAAAAGTCACTATGAGGAAGTGACATCATCCTAACCACAGGAAGTAGCTGCAGCGTCTCTCTACTAAAGCACTAGTTTAGAAACTCAGACAGTTCTGAGCACGAGAACAAGAGACAGAAGAAGGAGAGACTCAGAGAATCATGATGGTTGAGTTCAAATGGATTTCTTTATTTCTTCCAGCGGTGCTTCAGTTTACAGGTAAGAATACATATCACATATATAAATGGAAGGCACATTGTAAAAAATAACTTGATCAATATTATTAAAGATTCTTTATTAGCTACATTTGATTTAACTAAGAAAACCAAATCTGTTGTTTCTAATGTGGTGAGTTTAGTGAACTCTTGGAAACTAAGGATAAAGAAATAATCGTCACTATGACATAACAGACATTTTCAATTCACTTTATTTTTCATCATTTTCTCAACAGCAGCAGCTGGAAAACTCCCCTCTCCTTCACTGTCAGAGTTGGAGATGACGTCACTTTGCCTGTGAAAATGTGATAGACGGTCAGAAAAACTGTGAATATACTACATGGATCTTCAGTGGTTCAGGAAACACAGCAGCAGTAACGCTGTTTGAACTTGGACAGATTCACAATGAAGCCAAATCTAAATCAGACAGACTGAGTGTTACAGAGAACTGTTCTCTGGTTATAAAGAAGGTCACAGTCGAGGATGTTGGTTGTTATTACTGTCAGCAGTTCATAACAAAGGGAGGACCACAACATGGTGAAAACTCTCATGTTCTTCTGTCTGTTATTAACAGTGAGTATTTCCATCATAATGTTTTCAGCTCAAACTGTCTTGTTAGAACAATATACTGAATAATAATTATGATCACAGTAATGAAGTTATATTTACTGTCATACTTTGAACTAATTAGTTTGAGCCAAAGTAGGTCGAAATAACATGTTTCCAGGTGTGTTTGTCTGACTTTCGCAGGACGAAACTCAGAAAATGTTGTCATATTCTGCCTAAATATGTCAGTTGTGACTGATATTAAGTGACATTATTATTTAGGCTATTCATATCATAGTCATACTGCCAATAAGAAGAAAATCAACAATAGCATTAATGAAATCAACAATATAATAATATATAACCTAATCATTTTATTTAGCCTAAATATCGGCTATAACTTAGAAGAAAAAATGAAGAACTATTAGCGATTCCAAGACATTTAGTGAAATAGGTTTAGTATCTTTGTGTCAACACTGTAACACTATTATGAATCCCTTGGCATCTGACATCTAGGTTTTGAGAACAGCTCAGTGCGCTAAGTGTCTGAGCTTACGCATGTTCTCTATTGAGACAGATACGACTCCCTGAGTTCTCTATTTATCTTTGTTATAAAGGCAACGAAAACTCTCAGGGATTTATTCATTACAGTACTTTCATGGATTTTATGCTGTCCCTTTTTATGTTTGTAATGAAGACTAGAGAACACCCATCTTCCCCAGAGGCCCAGAAACGTATACATGTAGGTAATATTAAAAGTCTTGTCTTTACATTCTCCGTTTTGTCCTTTAACCTTTGTACTGGGTGACTAATTAAATTAAGTTATTGTGAGCAGACGGGTAA
This sequence comes from Micropterus salmoides, assembly GCF_014851395.1. Taxonomy (NCBI): domain Eukaryota; kingdom Metazoa; phylum Chordata; class Actinopteri; order Centrarchiformes; family Centrarchidae; genus Micropterus; species Micropterus salmoides. Next base: position 7,272 of record NW_024042989.1, on the reverse strand, counting down.
TCTGTGAGAAAAACACCTGCTGTTTGTAGATGGTCTACACTGAGATACTTAGTAGCCTACTGAATCAATGCAACCCTACCCATGACCCCACAAATACATTTAAAAGTACAACAACATTTTTTTAAATTGACCTGAAATATGTTTGTACAGCAGGATTATCTAACATTCCCTGCTTAAAACACCACATCCACCTCCTAACACTGCATGCATTTGCTCTCTGTGACGTAGTCACCGTGAACTAAGCTTCTAACCACAGGTCAGGAGCTGTAGTTCCAACTATGCAACTTAACAACAGTTGGTGCGAACGTTCGTCTGAACTATGGTTTCAGGGAACACCTGCGTCGCTTAACGATGGTTCGTACCGTGTAAGTTACCAACTTAGTTACCTCCGTAGTTCCAACTAGGGTTTTAGGAAACAGTTGCGTCGCAGCTGCAAAGTTCCAACCAAGGAAGTTGCTACCGCAGTCAGCAACGATGCTTTTGGGCTTTTCGTCTTTAATTAAGTGACTGCAAAGACTAAACAAACCCTTCATCATAGTAAATACAGAATACAGGAAGCAGAGCCGGCCCTCGGCCTTCGGGGCCCTATTGAAAATTTAGTTGGAGGCCCCTCTGACTGTCGGGCGTTGTCACTATATATGACACAGAAACATCTCTTGTTAGGCCCGAGCACGACCGTGCGTGGTCCCTATTGAATTTGCTCGGATTATTTTTTTATTTTTAGGGCCCGAGCACGACCGTGCGAGGTCCCTATTGAATTTGCTCGGATTATTTATTTATTTATTAGGGCCCGAGCACGACCGTGTGAGGTCCCTATTGAATTTGCTCGGATTATTTTTTTTTTTTTTTTTTTTTTTATTTTTTTTTTCTTTTTTGCAAAGTAGGCTCAACTGACATGGCCTAAACATTCTCGAAAACTCACCAAAATTTGCAAACATGTCAGAACCGGTGAAAAATTTCGTATTCTACAAGTTTCGCACATGGGCGTTGCAAAATGACTCGCTAGCGCCACCTAGAAAATTGGAAAAATTAGCCCCTCGTTCACGTTCAACCTACATGTACGAAATTTTCTGGGGACATGTATCTATCAAGACGCACAAAAAAGCCTCAAGAACCCATAGCCTAAAGTCAACAGGAAGTCGGCCATTTTGAATTTTACGGCCATTTTTGGATGATTTACACACTTCGTACTTTAACGAACTCCTCCTAGGGATTTAGTCCGCCGACCTCAAATTTCTGCTGTGCCTTCTAAAGGCATTGATGATGAAAAGTTGTGCTATTTGCAAGTTTTCGTCAATGGGCGTGTCCGTGGCGTCGATGATTCGCATGAAACAGGAAGTTGTTGTAACTTCAGTGTACATGCTCACATCTGGACCAAACTGTACATGTAGGATGAGAGTCCCGCCCTGAACACATGTACATGCCGACATTCACCCACAGTCATAGCGCCACCTGCTGGCAACAGAAAGTGACCTTTAACGAGCAGCCCCCGCCGCACGTTTCACCTACGTGCACGAATTTTCTGTGGTACGTGTATCTTGTCCAGACGCACAAAAAAGCTCTTGGAGCCATAGCTAAACCCAACAGGAAGTCGGCCATTTTGAATTTTACGTCAAATTTTGGATGATTTACACACTTCGTACTTTAACGAACTCCTCCTAGGGATTTAGTCCGACCGACCTCAAATTTGTGCTGTGCCTTCTAAAGGCATTGAAGATGAAAAGTTGTGCTATTTGCAAGTTTTCGTCAATGGGCGTGTCCGTGGCGTGGCGTCAAATCAGCTCTTCGCCATGACACGGAAGTTGTCGTAACTTCAGTGTACATGCTCACATCTGGACCAAACTGTACATGTAGGATGAGAGTCCCGCCCTGAACACATGTACATGCTGACATTCACAGAGTCATAGCGCCACCTGCTGGCAACAGAAAGTGACTTTTAACGAAGCAGCCCCCGCCGCACGTTTTACCTACGTGCACGAATTTTCTGTGGTACGTGTATCTTGTCCAGACGCACAAAAAAGCCTCTTGGAGCGATGCCTAAATCAACAGGAAGTCGGCCATTTGAATTTTACGTCAAATTTTGGATGATTTACACACTTCGTACTTTAACGAACTCCTCCTAGGGATTTAGTCCGACCGACCTCAAATTTGCTGTGCCTTCTAAAGGCATTGAAGATGAAAAGTTGTGCTATTTGCAAGTTTTCGTCAATGGGCGTGTCCGTGGCGTGGCGTCAAAGATCAGCTCTTCGCCATGACACGGAAGTTGTCGTAACTTCAGTGTACATGCTCACATCTGGACCAAACTGTACATGTAGGATGAGAGTCCCGCCCTGAACACATGTACATGCTGACATTCACAGACAGTCATAGCGCCACCTGCTGGCAACAGGAAGTGACTTTTAACGAAGCAGCCCCCGCGCACGTTTTACCTACGTGCACGAATTTTCTGTGGTACGTATCTTGTCCAGACGCACAAAAAAGCCTCTTGGAGCGATGCCCTAAAATCAACAGGAAGTCGGCCATTTTGAATTTTACGTCAAATTTTGGATGATTTACACACTTCGTACTTTAACGAACTCCTCCTAGGGATTTAGTCCGACCGACCTCAAATTTTGCTGTGCCTTCTAAAGGCATTGAAGATGAAAAGTTGTGCTATTTGCAAGTTTTCGTCAATGGGCGTGTCCGTGGCGTGGCGTCAAAGATCAGCTCTTCGCCATGACACGGAAGTTGTCGTAACTTCAGTGTACATGCTCACATCTGGACCAAACTGTACATGTAGGATGAGAGTCCCGCCCTGAACACATGTACATGCTGACATTCACAGACAGTCATAGCGCCACCTGCTGGCAACAGGAAGTGACTTTTAACGAAGCAGCCCCCGCCGCACGTTTTCCTACGTGCACGAATTTTCTGTGGTACGTGTATCTTGTCCAGACGCACAAAAAGCCTCTTGGAGCGATGCCCTAAAATCAACAGGAAGTCGGCCATTTTGAATTTTACGTCAAATTTTGGATGATTTACACACTTCGTACTTTAACGAACTCCTCCTAGGGATTTAGTCCGACCGACTTCAAATTTGTGCTGTGCCTTCTAAAGGCATTGAAGATGAAAAGTTGTGCTATTTGCGAGTTTTCGTCAATGGGTGTGTCCGTGGCGTGGCGTCAGAGATCAAGTCTTCGCCATGACACAGGAAGTTGTTGTAACTTCAGTGTACATGCTCACATCTGAACCAAACTTTACGTGCTTGATAACTCTCCCACCCCGCTATGGAGGACCGATCCTGACACAGTCAGAAATAAATACAGAAATAAATAAATGCTCAATAAATAAATAAGCATCCAATTAAATACACAAAAAAATAAAGTAAATAAATAAATGTGGGTAGTAATTAAATTATACAAGGAGACATAAATGTATATATTTTAATTAGTGCCTTTACTTATTCACCTTTGTTATAATTACCTTATTGTTTATTCAACTTTATTTATTACTAATTTTTTTAATATTTATTTATGTGTGTGTTTTAATATTTTTGTCTGTTTTATTCTTCCTTTGTATTTTTACCTTATTTATTTTCACCCATGGTATTTATTTCTGCCTGTCTTTTTTAAATTTTTGTATGCATTTCTGCCTCATTATGCAAATGAGGAGGGGCTGTGTCTCAAGGGGTCATCTTCTCTGCTATTGGTGGACCAGTCAGACAGGAGAGCTCCTACTCTGCCTGCAGACATCAACGATCTTGCCCCTCACACAGTCAGATGGCTTCCTTCAGTGCGCTGAGGTGTTTAACAACTCTGAAGACAATACTACCAGCAATGTCTTCCTTCTCTTTTCACGTAGACGCTCCGACAGACAGTGCTTTCAGTTTGCTGCATGCATGGACACAGAACTGCGGTATAGGGAGAAGCACACGGTCAGCTGGCTGCAGCTAAATCTGGAGTGCACTCGTATTCAATTCTGTATGGTAAATTCAGTTTTAACGGAGCAGAGCGAGCTGACAGGCAGAGTTAGAGACTTTTTCTGTCTGTTTCTCTCTTTACAAAGACGCATGTTGCAGTCAGAGTCTTCTCTGAAGAGGGCAATGAAGTCTCAGTAGTACCCGATGCGAGCACCACAACACAATTTATCAATTACACAACGGATACAGTATGAAAATAAGATTGATTGGATTATACTCACAGGAAGTATAAAACCTGTTACATGCGTAACACAGTAAGTCAGGGAAATTACTTTACTTAGATTTAAGTACTGCAGTTGTACATTTGAAATACCTTCCTACCTTTCTGATAGGAAGCCTTCTTGAGGTGGTATAAAACATTTCTTCTTATATTCTGATTTGAGTTGTGGACAACTATGACCACATGAATTAAAAAATTAAACATTTCACTGCCCAAGTCAGCTATACACAAGTCTTGTTCATCAGACTACATGCTGTACAGTATTTGTGGACAGATTTTGTCCCAGGATTTATTATGCATTTCTTCTTCTTCGTTGCATGGTTTAGAATATAAGGTGAGAAATGGGTCTATTCTGAGTTCATCCTGCACTGCAGCAGCTAAAAAGTCCATTTAATCCCAAAAAGCTTTCTTTTAGGCAGGCTGGAGCAGAACACGTAACGATGAATGTGTGCTGTTCTCACATTCTCCCTGTATGTACACATAAACAACAAGGCAGGGAAATAAAAGAATTTATTTATTGTTTGGGTACATTATTGTTCAGTGTACATGCTCACATCTGAAACAAACTTTACGTGCTTGATAACTCTCCCACCCCGCAGACATCTACACGCCAATACCGATTTATATTCATAGCGGCAAGTGCTATGTAGCTCCATAGGGGACACAGGAAGTGACATATAGCACCTTCATGCGCCGTCATAACCGCGTTGCAAATTCACAGCCGCACCGGCAGAGCTCCAGAATATGCAACTCGGCCGGCTCACATGCGACGCGCTTACAAGTGCGAGGGCCCGCCCAACGCTGCTTGCAGCTTTAATTTATTTATTTATTTATTTTTTTCTGCAAAGTAGGCCCAAATGACATGGCCTAAACTACGAAAACTACCAAAATTTGCAAACATGTCAGAACCGGTGAAAAATTTCGTATTCTACAAGTTTCGCACATGGGCGTGGCAAAATGACTCGCTAGCGCCACCTAGAAAATTGGAAATGATTAGCCCCTCGTTCACGTTCAACCTACATGTACGAAATTTTCTGGGGACATGTATCGTATCAAGACGCACAAAAAAGCCTCAAGACCCATAGCCTAAAGTCAACAGGAAGTCGGCCATTTTGAATTTTACGGCCATTTTTGGATGATTTACACACTTCGTACTTTAACGAACTCCTCCTAGGGATTTAGTCGGATCGACGTCAAATTTCTGCTGTGCCTTCTAAAGGCATTGACGATGAAAAGTTGTGCTATTTGCGCGTTTTCGTCAATGGGCGTGTCCGTGGCGTCGATGATTCGCAATGAAACAGGAAGTTGTTGTAACTTCAGTGTACATGCTCACATCTGGACCAAACTGTACATGTAGGATGAGAGTCCCGCCCTGAACACATGTACATGCCGACATTCACCCACAGTCATAGCGCCACCTGCTGGCAACAGAAAGTGACCTTTATCGAAGCAGCCCCCGCACGTTTCACCTACGTGCACGAATTTTCTGTGGTACGTGTATCTTGTCCAGACGCACAAAAAGTCTCTTGGAGCCATAGCCTAAACCCAACAGGAAGTCGGCCATTTTGAATTTTACGTCAAATTTTGGATGATTTACACACTTCGTACTTTAACGAACCCTCCTAGGGATTTAGTCCGACCGACCTCAAATTTTGCTGTGCCTTCTAAAGGCATTGAAGATGAAAAGTTGTGCTATTTGCAAGTTTTCGTCAATGGGCGTGTCCGTGGCGTGGCGTCAAAGATCAGCTCTTCGCCATGACACGGAAGTTGTCGTAACCAGTGTACATGCTCACATCTGGACCAAACTGTACATGTAGATGAGAGTCCCGCCTGAACACATGTACATGCCGACATTCACCCACAGTCATAGCGCCACCTGCTGGCAACAGAAAGTGACCTTTATCGAAGCAGCCCCCGCCGCACGTTTCACCTACGTGCACGAATTTCTGTGGTACGTGTATCTTGTCCAGACGCACAAAAAGCCTCTTGGAGCGATGCCCTAAATCCAACAGGAAGTCGGCCATTTTGAATTTTACGTCAAATTTTGGATGTATTACACACTTCGTACTTTACGAACTCCTCCTAGGGATTTAGTCCGACCCACCTCAAATTTCTGCTGTGCCTTCTAAAGGCATTGAAGATGAAAAGTTGTGCTATTTGCGAGTTTTCGTCAATGTGCGTGTCCGTCGTGGCGTAAAGATCAAGTCTTCGCCATGACCAGGATTGTTGTAACTTCAGTGTGTATGCTCACATCTGGACCAACTGTACTGTAGGATGAGAGTCCCACCCTGAACACATGTACATGCTGACATTCACGACAGTCATAGCGCCACCTGCTGGCAACAGGAATAACTTTAACGAAGCAGCCCCCGCCGCACGTTTCACCTCGTGCACAATTTTCTGGTGTACGTGTATCTTTCCAGACGCACAAAAAAAGCCTCTTGGAGCGATGCCCTAAACCAACAGGAAGTCGGCCATTTTGAATTTTACGTCAAATTTGGATGATTTACACCTTCGTACTTTAACGAACTCCTCCTAGGATTTAGTCCGACCGACCTCAAATTTCTGCTGTGCCTTCTAAAGGCATTGAAGATGAAAAGTTGTGCTATTTGCGAGTTTTCGTCAATGGCTTCCCGTGGCGTGGCGTCAAAGATCAGTCTTCGCCATGACACAGGAAGTTGTTGTAACGTCAGTGTGTATGCTCACATCTGGACCAACTGTACATGTAGCTGAGAGTCCCACCCTGAACACATGTACATGCCGACATTCACCCCAGTCATAGCGCCACCTGCTGGCAACAGGAAGTGACTTTTAACGAAGCGCGCCCCGCCGCACGTTTTCACCTACGTGCACGAATTTTCTGTGTACGTGTATCTTGTCCAGACGCACAAAAAAGCCTCTTGGAGCGATGCCCTAAAACCAACAGGAATCGGCCATTTTGAATTTTACGTCAAATTTGGATGATTTACACACTTCGTACTTTAACGAACTCCTCCTAGGGATTTAGTCCGACCGACTTCAAATTTGTGCTGTGCCTTCTAAAGGCATTGAAGATGAAAAGTTGTGCTATTTGCGAGTTTCGTCAATGGGTGTG
>NW_024042988.1:0-22829 GCF_014851395.1 Micropterus salmoides | reverse complement strand
ATATATACATATACATACATACATACATACATACATACATACATACATACATACATACATACATACATACATACTACATACATACTACATACATACACACACACACACACATATACATATATACATATATACATATACACATACACAGTGGGTACGGAAAGTATTCAGACCCCTTAAAATTTTTCACTCTTTGTTTCATTGCAGCCATTTTCCAAAAATCAAAAAAGTTCATTTTATTTCTCAGTAATGTACACTCAGCACCCCATCTTGACAGAAAAAAAACAAATGTAGAAATTTTTGCAAATTTATTAAAAAGAAAAACTGAAATATCACATGGTCATAAGTATTCAGACCCTTTGCTCAGTATTTAGTAGAAGCCTCCTTTTGATCCAATACAGCCATGAGTCGTTTTGGGAAAGATGCAACAAGTTTTTCACATCTGGATTTGGGTATCCTCTGCCATTCCTCCTTGCAGATCCTCTCCAGTTCTGTCAGGTTGGATGGTAAACGTTGGTGGACAGCCATTTTCAGGTCTCTCCAGAGATGCTCAATTGGGGTTAAGTCAGGGCTCTGGCTGGGCCATTCAAGAACAGCCACGGAGTTGTTGTGAAGCCACTCCTTCGTTATTTTAGCGGTGTGCTTAGGGTCATTGTCTTGTTGGAAGGTAACCTTCGGCCCAGTCTGAGGTCCAGAGCACTCTCGAAAAGGTTTTCGTCCAGGATATCTCTGTACTTGGCCGCATTCATCTTTCCCTCGATTGCAACCAGTCGTCCTGTCCCTGCAGCTGAAAAACACCCCACAGCATGATGCTGCCACCACCATGCTTCACTGTGAGACTGTATTGGACAGGTGATAAGCAGTGCCTGGTGTTCTCCACACATACCACTTAGAATTAAGGCCAAAAGTTCTATCTTGGTCTCATCAGACCAGATGATCTTATTTATCACCATCTTGGAGTCCTTCAGGTGTTTTTTAGCAAACTCCATGCAGGCTTTCATGTGTCTTGCACTCAGGAGAGGCTTCCGTCGGGCCACTCTGCCATAAAGCCCCGACTGGTGGATTGCTGCAGTGATGGTTGACTTACTACAACTTTCTCCCATCTCCCGACTGAATCTCTGGAGCTCAGCCACAGTGACCTTTGGGTTCTTCTTTACCTCTCTCACCAAGGCTCTCTCCCCCGATAGCTCAGTTTGGCCGGATGGCCAGCTCTAGGAAGGGTTCTGGTCGTCCCAAACGTCTTCCATTTGAGGATTATGGAGGCCACTGTGCTCTTAGGAACCTTAAGTGCAGCAGAAATTTTTTTGAAACCTTGGCCAGATCTGTGCCTTGCCATGATTCTGTCTCTGAGCTCTTCAGGCAGTTCCTTTGACCTCATGATTCTCATTTGCTCTGACATGCACTGTGAGCTGTAAGGTCTTATATAGACAGGTGTGTGGCTTTCCTAATCAAGTCCAATCAGTATAATCAAACACAGCTGGACTCAAATGAAGGTGTAGAACCATCTCAGGATGATCAGAAGAAATAGACAGCACCTGAGTTAAATATGAGTGTCACGGCAAAGGGTCTGAATACTTATGACCATGTGATATTTCAGTTTTTCTTTTTTAATAAATTTGCAAAAATTTCTACATTTCTGTTTTTTTCTGTCAAGATGGGGTGCTGAGTGTACATTACTGAGAAATAAAATGAACTTTTTGATTTTTGGAAAATGGCTGCAATGAAACAAAGAGTGAAAAATTTAAAGGGGTCTGAATACTTTCCGTACCCACTGTATATATATACACACTATTTAGGGTTTTTCGTTCTACTGCTCTCAGGAATGCACACACAATATCATTACTTTTATGGCAAATATTCAGACAATAAATGTAATTACTTTTTATGTCCCTTCAACTGACAATACAATGTGACCTTCTCTTTCCCTGTTTGCTTTGATCTTATAAAAAACTCAAGTGTTCAGGTGACCCCAGTCATGACAACTCTTTGCTAAAGCAGTGTATCAAGTCACAGCATGACATACAGTACGTAGTGTCATTAGCTGTGTATAAGAGATTAGGCAGCACACACAGCTTAGTAAGTGTTACTTGCTACTGCTCTCTGCTTCTTCGTCCTGGTGTTAGTGAACTCCTCTCTGCTGGGACAGCTTCTAATGGCTTCATGTTTGTTGACTTTGCAAATGTGACGATAACCAGTAAGACTTAGTTCCCAGATCCATCCACATCTTTCATAGAAGCGGATTGCTTCAGAAGATGAGCACCACAAGGTTAAATCTGCTGCTACTGCTGCTGTTGTTGTCTGGGTCCTTCCAAAGAGCCCGTTCTCAGTTGCCTGAATGGATTGAAGAGGTGGAAGGTAGTGGTAAGACCTCCTGTAATCCAGTATAATGTTATTTTTCAATTATGTTCTTGTCTCATGGGACAGCACCAACTGCACTGTGGGAACAGTTCTTCTGGATCCCTACATAATAACAACACGTTTTTTAATCTTTTCCCTAAAGCCTGAAAAAATATTTCCAGTTTGAGGATTTTTATTTATGATATGGATCATTGTGATTGTATGAAAAAGCTAATAAAATGCCGGTGTACTGTAGGTGAGACAGAATGGATTCCCCAGCCAGACTTCATAGACGACATGTATTGGTCCGGGTCAGCGCCCCTTTGTTTAGGAGGCTGTAAGGCGCGGCACCAGGAGCTCAGGAGAGATCGCTGTGGAGACTCGAGCTGCTGCTGGCTCGGCTACAAGTCCCTGTGCAGAGGTAAGACTACCACAGCAATGTCTGTTTACGTAATTTAAAACTCTTTAAACACAGAAAAACGAAAGCCCCTCTGTCTGATCAACCTGTTACGGAGTTTCATGTCCAGCTTTGTCTTTGCATTACCTTTGCTTTGTGTGACAGTGAACTGTGGGAAGCCAGATGTGGACTATAATGGAGTGGTGTATGGTAACGACTGGTGGGTGGGCTCTGTGGTGAGGTACGCCTGTCGCTCTGGCTTCATGCTGGTGGGAAATCCAACCAGATCTTGCCAGCCTAATGGCCTCTGGACCCCGAAACCCACCTGCCTCCGTGAGCAAACACTGACCTCAATGACAAATATTTTATGATCCCTATTGAATCATTTAGCTCATTATTTGATTTCTCTCTACCTGTCTTTTAGGAATGTGTCCACAGGGACGCATTGAAATCAGTGAGAGGGAACTGAATGGGACATGCAACTCCACCTGCACATTTAAGTACTATTTTGGCCCACCCAAACAAGGCTGCACCCGGATAGACAACTGCAAGAAGAAGGAGACTGGCTGGAAGCGATTCTTTGCACAGTGTGTCCCTTGCATTTGTGACTGTGCTTTATCATGTGGTGAGTAACTTCCCCTCCACAATGTCAAGCATAAAGGATGGACTTGTTGAACTGATGTGAGCATGTTGCAATGGTTTCTCAGTGCAAATCCACTTGAATGTGGTCAATTATTGCTTTAAAAATGAATTGGCTGTCTTTCTTTGAGGGATTCCATGCAAAGAACGTCTTTGTCTTGTTATTTTTAGCATCTAAAGTCTAAAAGATGGAGAAAGCACGATGTTGACTTCAGATGAAGAGGAAACACAGACAGCTTGTGCACCGCAGAGCCACACACTGTTTCTGCTCCTTCATGCAATTGTGTGGACAAATCAATTGACTAAAAGCTGGATGTTTTCAGACATTAATTTATTTTCTCTGGCAGAATGAAGCCAACTGTGTGTCCTTGGTTTCTATATATAGGATTTTACATTATGACAAGAAGATATCAGTGCCTCAAATCCACTGAGGTTAAAATCAGTCTGAGTCAGTGGTGAGTTATAAGCAAAGCAGAACTGCTAAATTCGGTCAATCTAGGTGATGAAAGGTGGTGACAGTCAGAAAAGCAGAGTGAGGGGAATTTTAGTCTGTGTCAGGCTTGGGTCAAATAAAAATTGGAAAAGTTGTGAAAGAACTTACTTGGTGCAATAATTTCATGTCACAGATTCCACCTACCAGGAATATCACAGATTAGCGTCTCTGCGTTATCGCTCCTCCTCTCAGTCCATCTGTCCAGGAAGGAGATGAAACCTTAATCTCGTTACAAAGTGAGGAGCTTTGGTCAGGGAGCTCAGGGGTCCCAGTTAACACAAAGCATGTTGTAGAGCTCATAAGCAAATTGCTTAAGTAGTAGAGTGTGTATGTTTTTTTTTAAAATAATTATTTATTTGGAAAAATTGTAAAATATGTAAAAACTTCATTTTACACTGATGGACTTTGTAAATGTGAAATAATGTGTGGTGCATTTGAAAGGAATAAAAAGAATAAAACGCTGACCCATACACTTCATCTCCATTGCAGAGACCCTGTGAGACCTGATGCTACCTTAATGCAAATTGCTAATGTCTAACCCTAACCCTAACCATTAGGCATGCAAAGAACTGCCAAGTAGCACATCTCGATAGGTTGCATAAATCTACAGAACACCAGTTCTTTTTCTGTGCTTTCGGTCAAAGCTTATTTTTTTTTATCCATCACCTTGTGGATTAGTGGCAGCGTGAGACATCTCTGGAAGTTTTAACAGCTGAAAACAGAAATTCAAAGTCTGAATATGCAGTTTCCTTAAATAGATTTTCAGCTATCATAAGCTGAAAAATGATGCAAATCATAACAGTATGTAGCACACTTTCCAGTGTTATTCAACCTTCCTGCACTCAGTACACTTTATTCTTCTTATGTTCTTATATTGTCTATCTTCAATTTAGGCTATTTATTGTATTAGTTCCTAATGCTCCATATTTTTAATTATAACTAACTTGACACAAGGCTGGCCCAACATTCACACAATGTAAATAAATGTTATTTTTCATCCAGTGTCAGTATGTGATTATTTGTTTGATATTTTGATAATAAGCCAGTTAGGTAGTAGGCACATACTCACCAGCTTTGCTGTTTGGTTTTATTCTGTCACATCAGGTCTCAACATTTGGCAACACTTTACAGGAATTTGATAATCCAAGACTAGGCAGGAGACACAAAAATGAAAAATAAAAAATGTGATTCTCTTCCACATCTGATCCTAAAGAGTTACTGCCAAAACGCTTATGCGCCTTCATCACTGTTGGGGCCAGGTGCTGAGCCTGAGGACGATATGTTCATTCACTTTAGGTCTGTAGCAGCCAATTCCTGTGAAAAGGGACATGCACCGAGTTTGGATCAGAAACTCTGACATTTTAGTTCATGAACACTGACAGATTCTGAGAGCAACACAGTGCTCAGTTGACATGGTATTCTGCAATAGCAATTAGAAAATAATGAGAAACTATTAATATGTCCTCTTTGCCCCAAAAACCAAAGAAGCAGACTCAAAATCATTCACTTTAATTGTGTATGTGGTAGCAGCACCTACTCATGTGTAGCAGTAATCACACCAAATATATAAGACAGAGCGAGTAATAGTGATGTGCGGATCGATGCAAAAGTATCGATATTTCTGATACCAACGTTTCCTGCTCTAGGATCGATACTCATATAAAAGGATCAATATCTAAACACAGTCATTTGGAGTGAGTTTGTGTTTTATCATCATAGTATCTTACTGTTACCAGGATGGTCTAATTATACTCGGTTGACAGGAACTACTTCTCCTTCTGCCTGAAGTGAGCCGCTGTGTGTGCAAAGACAGTGAAGTACTTTGGCTTCACCGCAAACTTCGCTAAACATCTGAGATTAAGTCACAATAATAAGATGATGTTATGAAGCGGCAGTTCTGAGCAGGATATTTTTATTATAATTAAAGAATATGACAGTAGTTTGATGTCTAGTTATTATACAGCTATTATTTGGAATTGGTAAGCCTACAGCCTACTCTTTATTTCCCTCATAAATACAGAAATGGGAGGGGGGAGGTCACATTAAACTAGAAATAAAATATGTAAAAAGTATCGGTATTGGTATCGGCAATACCAGCCTGGGTATTACTTTGTATTGGATCATATAGGAATTAAGTGGTATAGCACATCACTAGTGAGTGATTTTGTGAGGCAATAAGTGAAAGCTAACAACTAATTCTACTGAGTCCTGCCTTATTACAGCTCATTAAGTCTTCCTCAGATAAGCTGTATTGAAACTCTGGGGAGGATACTCAACAACACCCAGCCTTCTGTACTCTCCAGGGCTTTCCGACAGGATCTCCCAGTACGTCTGCTCACGCTCATTTCCAGCTACTCCATTCACACTCTCCATCCACACGCCAAAGTCTGGGTCCTCCTTCACCGTGAACCTGGCAACACACAGAGTCAGGGCATCTTTCTGCAGGAGGTCCTTCACGAGCAGAAGTGGGTCATCATCAGCTTCAGTATGTAGGAGAAACAGCTGAGCCACCTTTGAAAACAAAGGATGATGTTAATGCTATTAAAGGGGATGCCATGCGTGGTCTTACTTTAAGTTTCCTGCAGTGTCCTCAGAGCACCCAGCAGCACACCTCCCTCCACCACAGAGCTGGAATAGGACTTAAGAGTCATGCTAGACAGGTCATTCTCCACAGACAGTCTTAAAGGAAGAGTCTGGACCTGCACGCATGTTGTATTCAGTTATAGTGACGCTTTGCATGATACACACACACAAAGTGAGTCATTTAAGGTTGTGCCTCAGCTGGAAGTAATGATGACTGTGAATTGTTTTTATCTTATTTTACCAATAAGGTGGTGTAAATCAGAGCCTCTATTACCCCCGCGGCCTCTTACTCAGAGGTTCCTCGCCAGCAACAAGAGAGTTTTCACCAGTTTTATCCCATCGACTTGTCTGAGCTTTTAAAAACAGTATCACAAATGAGAGTGTCCTCCAGCCCACTTGATGTAATACCTACAAAGTTTTTACTGAAAGTAATAGATTCTGTTGGGCCCCATTTGATCTCTGTTTTCAACAGCTCCCTATCTACTGGTTGTGTCCCTGATTATTTTAAAACGGCTTGCGTGAACCCACTTTTAAAGAAACCTGGTTTAGATCCCTCCCTCCCACATAATTTTAGACCAATTTCAAAACTGCCTTTTATTGCAAAGATTCTAGAAAGAATTGTGTCCAAACAGCTGCTCACTGTACTGGAAAATAACAAAATATTTGAAAAGTTTTAGTCTGGTTTCAGGAAGTACCACAGCACTGAGACTGCCCTGCTTAAAGTCACCAATGACCTTTTAATGTCTGCTGATGAAGGTATGTGCTCAGTCCTGGTACTCCTGAACCTTAGTGCTGCTTTTGACACCATTGATCACAACATCATGTTAGACAGACTGAGGCACTGGGTGGGGATCTCTGGTACTGCCCTAGAATGGTTTTCATCCTACCTGTCAAATAGGAAGTTTTGCGTGTCTGTAAACAACTATGTCTCCTCATTCTGTCCAGTTAAATATGGTGTGCCTCAGGGGTCGGTCTTAGGACCCATTTTGTTTTCCTTGTATCTGCTTCCCCTTGGACATATTATCCATAAACATGGCATTTCTTTTCATATTTATGCTGATGACACACAAATATACTTGCCCGTCAGATCCACAGACCCTGGAATGCTGAGTTCACTTAACAACTGCCTTTGTGAAGTTAAAAAATGGATGTCAAATAATTTCCTCCAGCTGAACTCTGACAAAACAGAAATCCTGGTCATTGGGTCCCAGCAGATGGCAAATCAAATACTGCCATCTGCTGGTTCCCTAGTAAATCACATTAATCCTGTGGCAAAGAACCTTGGTGTTTGGTTTGATAGTAATTTAAATTTCGAGCAGCACACCACAAAGCTTGTTCAATCATGTTTTTATCAACTTAGAAATATAGCAAAAATTCGTAATCTATGTTAACTTTTAAGGACACCGAGACCATTTTACACGCCTTCATCTCATCACACCTGGATTATTGCAACAGCCTTTTCAACTATTTAACCCAAAAATCTATTGATCGACTCCAGACTGTCCAGAACTCAGCTGCCAGGCTTTTAACCAGAACAAAGAAATATGACCACATTACTCCTGTTTTAACTTCATTACACTGGCTCCCAGTATGTTTTAGAATTGACTTTAAAATTCTATTTATCACTTTTAAAGCTCTTCATGGCCTCTCACCTTGTTATATTTCTGAACTTTTAGTCCCATATGCACCAGCACGTACCTTGAGATCCTCGGGCAGAGGTCTGTTGTCTGTTCCAGAGTCTCGACTGAAAACTAAAGGGGACAGAGCGTTTGCAGTCAGGGCCCCGAGGCTCTGGAACAGCCTGCCCGAGGAAATCAGGTCGGCTGAGTCAGTGAACTCTTTTAAGTCCCTTCTTAAAACATACTTTTATAGGAGAGCCTTTCACGATCTTATTTGACTTTATTTT
Organism: Micropterus salmoides; assembly: GCF_014851395.1. Classification (NCBI taxonomy): domain Eukaryota; kingdom Metazoa; phylum Chordata; class Actinopteri; order Centrarchiformes; family Centrarchidae; genus Micropterus; species Micropterus salmoides. Next base: position 14,477 of record NW_024042988.1, on the reverse strand, counting down.
ATCCCTTTTATTTTATTCTATTTTACTAATTTTATATTTATCAAACGTGTATTTTAGTCTTTTTTAATGTTTTCATGCTTTTATCTTGTATTGTTTTTGTATTATTGTCTCTTGGGTATTATTGTCTTTACACTTGTTAAAGCACTTTGTAACTTGTTTTTGAAAAGTGCTCTACAAAAAAGATTATTATTATTTTTGTAGTTTTATATGTTCTTATATATTCATCCATGGATGTGAGGGTTATTCTTGTCAGATGATCTTCTCCCTCAGATGACTAATAAACAGCACAGCTCAGTACTCAATACCTTCACCTGCAGTCACCATGTAACTTTGCAAAGAGGTCTTCGTTGGGTTGAAATCACTGACTGCAACTAAACACAAAAGTCTTTGCTCTTATCTCCCATATGTGGCAGTCAGTCGCTGTTAATGGTTTATGAATAGAGAAATACTGTTATCTCTGAAGTGACTTGATCATATAGTTGATTAATGATCTGCCCTGTGGTTTCTCAAAAGGCATGACTGAGAATGGTTGTTTATTGTAGAATTATGTATGCAATCTTAAACCTTTTCTACAGAGAATAGGATGAAAGGTCATGTCTCTTTCCTCAAGGTAAATATTACATTAGGCAATCATGATCTGGCCTTTGAAGTAGACAAATAGATTGAAGTAGCACCTCACTGTTCCCATAGCAGTCTTATTTATCATGCTTAAATGTACAAAACAGGCCATGCAAAACATTTACTGGAGCCTAAAAAGAAAGCACTCATATTTGTTTTGTAACTCCTTCAGACAAATGCTAAAGTTATACCAAGGAAAAAGAAAAATCTGGCTGTAACACAGTGCAAGCCTGTGGTGATTTACATATTCATATAATCTCTAAGACTTGCAATCAGTTTAATGGATTAAGGTTTGTAACAGTGGCTGTGTCTAAGAATATGGCTCTTGTTGATAGTAGGCTAATATTAGCATCTATAAGGATGCAAATCACACAGAAAGAGAGAAAGGTTGCTGTGTTGAAACTACTCGTGTAGCGAAGCGAGAGCTCGTTTTAAATTGGTCTGATTAGGCAGGTGCGATTGGCTAAAAATGCTTTTGATTTCCTCTCAGGGGTGATGTAAGGCATGTAGGGCCCGCTTGAACGCGAGTAACCCCGGCTGTTTTACCGAAAATAACCCGGGCACTGCAGCATCAGCACCAGGCAGCTGCGCAGGTGCGGCCGTTAAAGAGACAGCGGGCCTAAAATCTCACTGAAACCTGCCACATGTTTACACAGACTGTCGACAGCAGTGCACTGACAGTGATGGAGCCCAAAATCAATATCTGCATCAGTGTTATGTGGCAAGACTTGAAATTTAAAAAGCTCGTATTCACAGTGGCGTTTTAGCCTAATTTCATTGTGTTATTCCCATTTCTGTCATTTCCCCAGAGACAACAGCCCAAAGTCGCCTCAGAATAGAAAATTAAATACTTAAAAGGTTTAAATTGGCACATGGGAGACTAATTTAATGAAAAGGGCTGTGGCAGTCAATCTGATCTGAATAAATGTAATTAACTGTGAAGTAATTCCAACTTTTAGGTCAGAGCTCCAGCCTTAAGTCACAACAATATCCTTAAAATGCCTTTACATAAATTTTAAATGTATCTATTATTTACTATTATACTGTGCACATAGTGTCTTTACAAAACATTCTATGTTTAGGCTACTTTTTTTCTGTGAGACTTTATTTATTTTAAAGCCTGAGGCCAGAATGAGGATTAAGAGGAAACAATTAAAACCAAAGGAGTATTTTTTGTTTCTCCAGTAGCATCCTGCCAGCAACGCCCTGTATCCCAGACCGGCGTGCGTAGCCTACCACACAGACGCACTAACCGGTGAGAGGATAACGGCGGCTGCCATATCGAGCTGCTGCTGCTGATACTGCTGCTGATACTGCTGCTGTTGCTGCAGAAGCATCTGCAGCACGGTTCTGGCTGTTTTTTATTCATTCCAGATGTCGGGGACCGAAGATTGTCATCAATACCACTGCTGAGGATGTGTGTGAGCATTTCGATATGAGTTCCGGGCGGATGGATTCGATCAAAGGAATAATCCTAAGGCATCCTAAAGCATGACAGGCATCTTGTTCCCCTGACGATTCTCTGGGATGCAGTCATAGTTTGAGGCCGGGCATGATTTTAATCTTAGGAGTTGCTGTAGTGGATGCGGGACGATGTGCGCCGCACCCCGAGAGCTATTGATAAGGAGAACACAGCTCCGTCAATCAGTGACCCTCAAACGATCCGGATTTTTCCTGGACTGTGGCGCACAGTGAGCATCTTGTTTTGTTTGGTGTGTGTGTTTTGTTTTTTGTTTTTTATAGCTGGGACTGTTTGGCGGACCTTCTCATGAGGAATTGTGCTGCTTTGTCTGAAAGGATCAACTGAGCACTGTTGCTCTCATCCAGAGAGAAGAACCAGGGCTGAGCTGCTCACCTGGTCATTTCAACATACAATAATAAGTATGTGCAATGCATGCGTGGATATGTGCGTGTTTGAGTGTGCTTGTGCAATGCAACACGAGGTAGGAGGGACTGGTAAAGCCACAGTTACTGTAGGCTATGTCCTCAGAACAGGCTCATTTATGACTATTAAATCACTTCCCCCCACTGCTCTGTCGTTTCCCAGCCTGAATAGTGTCTGGTGTTTTTATCATTTTGTTGTTAACAGGTGCTTTTTGAAGAACTGGGAGCATCCCTCATCACTGACAGGTCATTGCAGAGCACAGAATCACCACAACACTCCAAGGATGTATAGATGCATTAAATAACCATATTTCATCCCTTCAGGAGACTTTTACTAAGGCTGTGTGAGCTCACGTGTCCTGGGTTTGGATCTGCACATGACATGGAGGCCTTCAGTATCTGACTGAGAGGCCATTAAAGCATGTCAGCATTTTACAGAGCTTATATGCAGTCTGGTAATGGGAATTCACTAATGACAGGGTGGTCAATAGAAGTCATGGTCAATTTTCTTCACTGTTCTTTTCTTCACCTCTTCACATGAGGATATTTTATACATACAGCAGGTCATGGATAGTAGTGGATGTTTGTATACCGTGTTTTTATGTCAGTTACTGGTTTTCATTCATAAAATTGGCCTTTTTCAGCTGTTTCCTAACTATTTGTGTAGAATATGGCTATTTTGTATGTTAGCTGTGTTCTTTTAATAATCCCTAAACTGCTTCAAGCAACTATTTACAATGAAAGACATATCTCATTAGTTTCAACATGACCATCCATAAACTTTAAACTGATCATTACATGGCTCTTTAGTTACCACTAGACTGCTAATCTAAAGGAGACCACTTGATTAACTTTTGAAAACTTGAATCATGCACACAATTTGTTAGTGTAGGGCTTGTTATATAACTATTGACTAGTAACCTGATTAATGAAATAGTAACACGATCTTAAGTGTATTAGAGAAACAATATGTTGTTGTTTCAGTTTCAGATTATTGGAAAGCCAATGGATCAGCAGCCACTACATGTTTAGACACTCCAGTGTAGGAGGAAATGTGTGTGAATCAGCAGTATAAGTGTGCCTGCTGCAGGGCTGAAACCAGATCCCGACTCCTCACACTCAGGATCTCATTCCCCCCAACTAGCCCACAGAATGAAGTGTAATTAGATCATGTCCAGCACCTAGTTTTAAGATGATGTCTGCAGTCATCCTAAAAGCACTGCTACAACACAGTTTTGTATTCACACAGCTGCTGAGGCAACAGATTTTTGTATGGAGGCTTATCAGTCCATGAAATTTTTTTATGTTTCTTGCACAATGGCTTACATGCCTATCCTCCTTTGCAACCCTTTTAGCATGGCGGAGAGGACACTGGAGCAGGGTTCGGTCAGCATCCCCATGGAGGAGACCAAACTACCCGGCGGAGCGCCTCAGGAGGCAGCACTGCTCACCCACTTAAAGAAAGTGGAGAACCACATCACTGACGCTCAGCGCTTCTCCCACCTCCCACGCCGCTCTGCTGTGGACCTGGAGTTCAATGAGCTGTCGCACACCATCCGGGAGGGTCCCTGGTGGAGGAGGAGAGGTACTGCAAGCCTAGTTCACATAGTAACCATGACGGATGAGCAAGCGAGCACCACCCATGATGATCAATATCTGGAGGGCAGAAATTTCAAGGGAGGCATTTAAAAGCTTTTGTGACATTTAGGGAAAAATTTTTCTCAGTGTTAGTCTGTCTCTCATGGCTTGCTCTATTGTTCTGAGAGGTGTAGCCCAGCCCTGTCCTCACACACACACACACTTGCGGACTTCTACCATGTTGTAGCAGGCAGTGTGCCTGTTAGCTTTGCTGCGCTCAGCAGAGTTTAGACATAGTAAATAATTTACACTTGCAGGTCGGCACTGCTTTCTTCTGTTTTCCCTGTGTTGTCTGCCGATAGGTGATGGCAGTGAGTGAGGCCCACAATTGATTTGCTCATTAAATATAATATAACAGCATTTAAACTCCCTTATTAATGGTGAGCCTCCAGCCTTTGGTCATTTCTGCTTGTCAACTAAAACCACCCGTTGCAAACTGTTGTGTGTAGCGGCTCTTGTTATGTTCAGTAAATTTAGCAGGGTGGGGATGGGGGACTTCAGAGGAATCCTTTATTTACATTCTCCACATCCTTAGGAGTGGCCCTACATGATGCATTGCAGGTAGCCTTGTGTTATTTTAAGTCTTGTTTAATATTGATGTGCATTACAAAAGCCTTGCAGAGGAATGTTTGCTGTTCCGTTGTGAAACCTCAATGTATGGAGAGTATTCACGAGGAGGATCATGGCAGGGTGAGGAACAGCGAGGGACTCCTGAGCAGTGGCCAACAAATAAGCTTTTGTTTGTGCGCTGATGGACATGTTTTCCTTTGGTAGTCTAATCAGAATCAACCTGTGGTTTCTGCTTTTGTTTGTGCTGTCTCTTCAGGGTGCCTGCCTTGGCTCATCAGGCTGAGGATGTGTGAACAGGAAGTGTCTCAGCTTTTACTAATTAAGCGGTGCCTTTCATAAAGAGGCTAGTCTGCCATTTTACTCTCCTTCCCATCTCACTGAACCTCCCATCATATTCGTCCTGCTCTTCATGACCCCCTTCTGCCTCTCCAATTACCCCTGCCACTCACATAAAATAACAAGTCACATTTAACCAGTGTGTTACTTACATTTGACATGTGCTGTAGTTCATTCTGAGGGGCTTGTCGGTGTTTGTGTCTCATTTAACAAGCTAAGCTCAGAGCTGATTCTCTGCAGTCTGCCTGATCAAAGCTGTAAAACAGGTGTAATCACACGGAGCTTAAGGCTGTTGTTCTGCTGTGTGCCTTTGTAGATTATTTCTCTGTGTAAAAAAAACCCATCATTATAAACACATTATTTTATGTCGTTTCTGCTGAATTATATACATTTATAAAGCGGGTAAACAGTAAAGACGGGAAAAAGCATGAACACCTTGATGTCATTTGTAATTTAATGTGTTTTAGCTTTGAGTCACTGTCATACTATGAGTCATTCCTTAAAATGACGAACAGGAAGAGAATCACCAGAGGAAGATACTACAGTAAATTTAGAGTTTATTTTATTGTAAAAGGGTTCAGAAAGGTTAGGTGATGTATGAACTGCACCACGTCTGCATTTCTTATCGTAGGCTCTTCTTGGCCATTTATCCCTGATACGATGAGAGTGCTGTGACCTGCTTTCATGTTGAGGGTGTTCTCCTCCTATAGAGGTATTCTCCTAACTGGTGAAAACACTATCCCAGCTCTGAAAGTGGAAGGACAGGAAGAGGGAGGGAGAGCAGGAAAATGTTTACCTGCCTCTAGATGATTTCAGCTCTGCATTTTGTTATTTACTGCAACTGCAACTCTGCACCTGCAAAAATGCTCGGAGTTTCTTAGGGGGAAGAGGAGTGTGGTCACCTTACAGATAGAATCCCATCTTTTATCTAACGTGCAGTGTGCTGCTGAGGCTGTGCTCCTTTTAAAATGCATCACCATGCACATCTTAACTCAAATGTATGACTGTGATGTCATTCTCTTGCTGAACAGTTGTGAAATTATATGATTAGGTTTAATTTGATTTCAAAAGATATTCAATGTGTAGCACTCTTGTATTTGCTTATTTATCCTGTTTTATTGTAGACTATATGGTCTAGGACAAGGGTAAAACTGAAGTCAAAGCGATGCATAATGTATTTGTCATATGTGAATCATGGTGGCAGTTTATGCAGTCTGAATATGTTATCTACTAAATGTCCTGATGTGACGGGGTAGACCATTAGGAAATGATCAAAGGGAGCTGCCTGAAGCCTGATACATTGCCTCAAGTGACGTCATTAGAGTCAGCATGAGTTGAGGCTGAAGACCACAATTTTGAAAATGAAACATATCTGGGGGTGTGGAGTTAGAAGGAAGTGCACTTATCAAACCTCTCAAGCCCACTCCTCATCTCTGCTTGAAGCTTGGCCACTACTCGCATCTACACACCTGAATATCTGAAAGTGATGGCATCCGAGTTGTATTCTGGGTAATGTAGGCAGCAGTTTTGACAAGCAAGAAAAATGTGTGGAATAAAAAAAGAGTATATCTCATTGCACTTCAGTAACATCCGTCAGTAAAATTCTAACGTGGTGGAGTGCTGTAAAGTGGTGGAGTTGTATAAAATAATATAATAAATGTTTTATCCAACAGAGTGACCACTGCCTGTCTGTATATATTAGCACATAGTTAATCACACAAGATAAACACAGAATATCCAAATGTGGAACAGGCATTCATGCTGTTCATGCTCATTGCTCAACACAACTCCTTTAAGAATTTAGATGACATTGTAGTAAAGGTTTATGGAAAGACTATTTTCCTGGTGTGAGAATTTTGTTGTCATTTGTGTCATGGGCTCCAATTTGAGGCATGTGATGACCCCAATCTCTATGACTCATAATAATTTCTCTAACAATTACTGCAAAATTACCTATGAGAGCAGACTGGAATCTCTGAGTCAGTACTGTCACAGGCTGTTAAGTCTGTGTGTCTTTGTGGTGTCAGGAGTGGATGATGAGGCGATCTACGTCCTCTGTGGCTCTCATGAGACTGGGTGATCAGGATGCGCCTGCAGCCTCGCACAGATAAGGCCATTATTATGTGCGACCTACAGCACTGGGTTAGATCATCAGTATGCACCACATGCCAGAGAAAGGCCGCTTCACTGACAGCAGGCTGCTTTGCTGTCTGAGTGGAGGCTGTCTGATGTAATAACACTGTGAGGGAGGAGGGGGTGCTACCATTAGGCTACTTTACTCATGTGAGGGTTTAAGGGGGCTGGTAGATCTGCTGAGACCATAATTACACAGCTTGAGACAGGAAGAAGCATCCCTACAGACAGCGGGAAAATGGGTGAGGTGAGGGAGACAGGGATGACAAAAACGGCGGGATACTTAACTTTCCATATCTGGAAGATTTCAGAATATATGTCAGTTCTGAAATGTATTGTTTTACTGTTTCCACTGTGTGTCAAGCACCACAAAGATTAGAAAATGCGTCATGAAGAAACTTGAGCCATCTTCATTTGCCCATGCAGGGAAGTAATGCCTGTGGTTTTTCTGTTGGCGCTACTGAGAGCGTCATGATCCCAAATCTGTCTGTAATCTTGATTTTTTTGTCTTTTGTGATTTTTTTCACAGTACTCTTTTGCTGCTCACCTGATGCCCAGCTCTCCTAAAATGCTGTGAAACCTTCTGGTTTTTACTTTTTTGTTCTTCACAGCCAACTTCACCAACTTAAATTCTTTCTTTTCCCCAGACACTGATAACAGCTTACACACTTCCCATTTCCAGCATTTCCAGTATGTTTTTTTATTAGCTTGCTAGAACTGCTGTTCTACCTGGTTCACTTTCTCACTGTCAGGAGTTTATAAAGTTATAAGTTTAAGTAAAGTTATAAAGTGTTATTAAGATGAGCAGGCTTACATATGACCAAGCAGATGGAACATGATTAAATGACCACAGGGTTAAGGCAAACGGAAATACAGAATGTAAACTTATTTTGTCAAATGTTTACTTTTTGTCAGCAGAAATGTTCCGTTGTTATTCAAGTTAAGAGCACACATCAGTCCCTATCACTTTTTTTCTACAATTCATTTTCCAGATGAGCACACTGTGGAAATACACAGTGTATAAATAAGCTAAAAATATAATTTAATCACTCAATTGACCTGTTCTCCCTTGTATTGTGTGAGGGTGTTACAACATACACTCAGGAACAGCTTTTAAGCTTACATTTAACCATCTTTTGTCAGACAAGCATCAGTCAAATTAACTTCGAAATTTTCCATGGCTCTTGTGCTGAATCTTGCAAATTTCTCTTAAAACCACACTTTTACACTGTTCCTATTTTATATTTGTTCCTCTTTACCCGCTTGCTTATTACAGTTTTTTTTTTTGCTTGGTGCCATGAAAATGAAAGATTACTGTAACTGAATGTACTAATACTGTAGTACTGAATGTACCAGTAATGTACTAATGGTGAATATTCAAAATACCCTTTAGAAATATAGTAATGTAACCTAAATGTGAGTCGTGTAAATGGGCTGTAATAATAAATATAGTGAATTAATTGAAAGCTCGTTGTTTTAGATCTTCTGATATGTAGCATAAAAAGTACATATGTATCTTTGCAGTAAAATGTCTGAGAATGATTAATGAAAACAATTTTAGAGTCAGACCAGTTACAACAATACACAATACAGCTTTTCCCCCTCTTCGTCAGGTTACAAAGCTCTCCTCAAGTGTCTGTCTGGAAGATTCAACAGCAAAGAGCTGATTGGCATCATGGGGCCCTCTGGAGCCGGGAAATCCACTCTGATGAATATTCTGGCGGGTTACAGGTGAGTGTGGAATTGTAGTGGATTTGTGTAGATTTCAAACAGCTTATGTTCTCTTACGTAGGCTATCTGTCAGATAATACTTTTGTTATCATTTAGTCCTTAGAAAATGGCAGAAAATATTTTGTTTTCTGCTGGGAAACAGGGAGACGGGCATGAAGGGCCAGATCCTGGTTAATGGTCGACCGAGGGACCTGAGGTCCTTCCGGAAGATGTCCTGACATCATGCAGGATGACATGCTGCTGCCACACCTCACTGTGAGGGAGGCCATGATGGTGAGGTCATCTAAAGCAAAAGGAAAACTCAACAACTCATTAAATAGTAATGTTGGATAATAATGTGCTGACTTCTGTTTGTCTTTCAGGTTTCTGCCAATCTGAAACTGAATGAGAGCACGCAGATCAAAAAAGAACTTGTAAGTCTTAATGTGTTGATTATAATTTCATGTACATAATTATTTCTCAGCTAGGGATAGGCAAGACAATAGAAATGTGTATTACCTCAAAGATTTCAATGCTATTTATACCAAAGTAGTTATCCTTTGATTGTATTAATTGTGTGCTTTTTCACTCAATTTGCTGGATTCCATCTGGTTATTTTTTTGTAGATAAAATTTTATAGATTAAAAAAATTACCTCCTACTTTCTTCAAGAGAAGCTGGCTACAGATAAGATGGCAGACAACCACAAAAGTCATCCGTATACAAGAAGTCATGTGACATCATGACCAAGAGTTTTCCAAATAATTTACGCTACATTTTCACACAGGAGCCTTTTTCAGTTTGAGCTACAGAAATTAACAAAATGAAAGTTTTAAAACATAGTTTCATCTAATACGTTTCAAATGTAGCCTCCATCACTCCACTTACAGTCATGAAGAAAACAGACAAAAGGGAAAAACAGACACCTGCTGATGTCATGTGACTTCCTGTATATGGATCACAATTGTGGTTGATGTCCACCATCTTGTCTGCACCAGGGCCAAAGTGTTCTGCATCACAAAATATGCAGATAGGTCACATATACTTCTGATATTGCCTTCTTGTGCGTCTTCATGTACCCACATTTGTCTCTGTTTGTGTCTAAGGTGCATGAGATCCTTACTGCTCTCGGTCTTCTGGACTGTGCTCAGACACGTACCAATTCCCTCTCTGGGGGCCAGCGTAAAAGACTGGCTATTGCACTCGAGCTGGTCAACAATCCTCCTGTCATGTTCTTTGATGAGCCCACCAGGTTGGATATTACCGATCTAGTTTCACTCTGTATAATCCAGATTAAACAGTGCATCTGTCTCACTGGTTTTCTGTCTTGTGTCCCATCCCAGTGGTCTGGACAGCGCATCCTGCTTTCAGGTAGTTTCCCTCATGAAGTCTCTGGCTCAGGGAGGACGGACAATTATCTGCACCATTCATCAGCCCAGTGCCAAGCTCTTTGAGATGTTTGATAAGGTAACTTGAGTGCTGCTTGTATTGCTGGACACGTCTAACCTTCCATTAGCTGCTGCTCAGGCCAGGGTACTATGGGTTAGCATGATTCATTTTATGCCGCTGCAGTCGATACCCAGGCCTGTTGTTTTGTCAGTTCATATATTATTCAGAGAGTGAGTGTGTTGGAAAGTATGTTGATTACTCTGTACATGTGTTCCTCCACCAGCTGTACATCCTCAGTCAGGGTCAGTGCATATACAAGGGCACAGTCCCCTACCTCATCCCATATCTGAAGAACCTGGGTCTCCACTGCCCAACGTATCACAATCCTGCTGATTTCAGTAAGTCAAGTAACTCATTTGGTACAAGTGAATGTATATGTTTGTCAGTGTTTTTGTTCTTACTAGCTTGTCCTCTCTGTCCACAGTCATTGAGGTGGCGTCAGGGAGTATGGGGATCTGAATCCAGTGCTGTTTGAAGCTGTCCAAGGTGGACTGTGCTCCGAGGAGGGCAAGAAGAACTCCAGAGACAAAAGTGACTTCTTGTCCCTCTCAATGTCACAGTGTGAGTGATACCAGCCCCCTCACCCAGCACCACTGTCTATATGTCTCATATTTACAGACGTCATAAAGCCTCATACAATAATGAAAAAGCTCTACATTCACAGAACATGTCTGCGTCAGATTTCCTCCATTTCCTTCAGTGGTTTCTGATGGATTAAGTTTACAGTTACATTATTGTCTCCCATAGGAGACAATTGTCTTGGACTCAGGGGATTTGCTGTATCAAAACCAAACATCACAATAAAAGCACAATAAATACAAACACATATGCATATAGATAAAACAGCCAATCAAATTAGTCACAAGCCATTCACTCTGTTAGAAGTGTAAAAAGCGATCTACTCACATTAAAAACAAGGCTCATATTTCAAATCTACAAAGCCACAGTGTGATAGCAATAATAAATGTTCTCCTTATTAAACAAATTATAATAAAGTATAAATGTTGGTTGTGTCATTTTTCAAAAGTACTCTAATAACTTCATTTTTGAGATTCAAATAAGTAAAGCCAATAAAAGAACCCCAAATTGTAACACCCAGTGAATTGTTATACGTTGATAAATTCCGTGTTACCCTTCCATGTACACATTATTTCTTATTTTCCTCCAAACTTTTCCTCTTCTCCACTCCATCAATCTGTCTACTCAGACTCTCTCAGCTTCCTCTCACTGTTTCTTTCTCAGCCTCATAAGTCGCTTCTGATAAGAGCATCAGCTAAATGCTGAAACTGTAAATGAAAACCACCCAGAGCTCTTTGTTATGCCATTACTCCTACATTGTGCAGTTTTGCCCTTCTACTCCTTTAAACATTTTATCGGTTTATTGATTTTCTCTGTTGCCATTTATTTTTCTGTGTAGGCATCAGCCAGTAATCTTTACCAGAGATTGTGAAGTTTTCTATTCTTATGTCCATATCTTCATTTTTCAGCTATTGCCTCTTAACTTTCCTCTTATTTGATTTCATGATTTAAGATATTATGTGACCTTCCACTTCCATACAAAATATCTGCCAACATTTATCACCTAGCAGACACAGTGTGCATTTGTTTGGAGGTTTTAATTCATTGAGGCACAAAATGTTTAAACTGAAATTATACCATTGTTAGGAGAATCACCATCAGTCAGAGACAATTTGAATGATAAGGCATATTCTTACTATATTAAATAAATTCACAAGTTTGATTACCTTCTAATCAAACAAACAGGCCCATTAAAGATTTATTTGCAATATGACATACTGTAGGTATGGTATCTCCTTGTTCTTAATGGTTGTCTTGTATTACATAACTAACTCCTTGTTCTCATTGTCTTTTCTCCACAGGACACAGGAACTCTTGAGAAACATAGCTTTGCCACCAGTTCATTCACACAGTTCTGCATCCTCTTCAAAAGAACCTTTATTACAATATGCAGGGACACGGTAAAAATTGTTCTCTTGTTGAACTATTCCTGCTCAAACTCACTTTATAACTAACCAGATTCTATTGTGTGAAACAGCTTTACTTTGATTATTGGTGTTAATTATGGGCATTTGAGTTGTGTTGATGTTTGTGGCTTTAAAGGTGCTGACCCACCTCAGAGTGATGTCCCATCTGTGTATTGGAGTGCTGATTGGCCTGCTTTATCTCAAAATTGGAAATGATGCCAGCAAGGTCTTCAACAACACTGGCTTCCTCTTTTTCTCCATGTTATTCCTCATGTTTGCTGCCCTGATGCCCACCGTCCTAACCTGTAAGATGCTAAGTCTAGCAAGAGATTGGAATCACTGATTTGCCATGTGGTTTTTCAGTCTTTTAACCCTGCTATTGTCCCACAGTTCCTCTGGAGATGGCTGTGTTATACGGGAATATCTCAACTACTGGTACAGCCTGAAAGCCTATTACTTAGCCAAAACTATGGCTGATGTACCATTCCAGGTAATGTTCAAATTATTGAACAGACAATGGTTTAGATATGCATTTAGTTTATTTCAAATTAGCAACACTAAAATTTCTTTTACAGGTGCTTTGTCCAATCTTGTACTGTAGTATAGTGTACTGGATGACTGAACAGCCTCCAGAAGCGACTCGCTACCTGCTCTTTATGGCCTTGTCCACATCCACAGCACTGGTGGCCCAATCCCTGGGTCTGCTTATAGGGGCTGCATCCATCTCTGCAGGTAGGAAAACCTGCATACCTTAAAGTCCCCCTCCTCTAAAAAAATTGTTTTTCTTTTTGTTAGTTCGCTTGGATGTTTGAACTTCATTGTGCAGAATGATCTATGTGCAGAGTTTGACACAAATTATTATTCAAAGCAGAGTATTTCCACATGGCTTAAAACATGTCTGGAGGGGATCTTTAAAGGGGAACTGCACTGAAGTCTGTTTACAGGTATTGGGGAGTACTACTGCGTATGTGAACATTTTTATAAACTGTTTTGTGTCTCTATAGCAAGCTTGAAGTTTAAAAATTAAAAACATCTGGGGATGTGGTGCAGTGTTGGGCATTAACGCATTACTTAACGAGGGATTACAATTTGAAATTCAGTAATTACATTACAGATACTACTGCTCCCAGTAATGCTCTGTTACTTTGCCACTTGAGGTCAGCTCGTTAGCTTTCTGGATTGGATGGAGGGTTGATATCAATTGTGTTTCTTTGTGTGGTTAGAGGACAGACTGGTCTGGAACATGCTAGCTTGGCACAGCTTGAGGTGGAAGAGGCAGTTAGCCTCTACCAAAAGAGGAGAAGGAGTAATGTAACACATTACTATTGCTCCTGACTAATTAGTAAAATAATGTAGTTATTTCTTCAATAAGTAATGTGTAATGATTAATTGATTACAGTTTTCAAGTAACTTGCCCAACACTGTGTGGAATTAGAAGAAGTGAGGTTACCAGACCTCTGGAGCTTGCTCTTCATTTCCGCTTGAGGCTCAAGGGTACATTAACAGCTTCTAGCACCCTAATCTCTGGCTGGACTGTCAGTAGTCGAGTTGCGCTGTGACTAATTAAGCACCATGAAGAAGAATGCATGAAATAAAAATGACGATATCTTGAGCTCTACTGCATCGATTTTGCCCCTTTTTCTTAAACTGCTTGTCAACAATGTTAAAAAAGTGCAATGCTAAATTGGATGCAGTACTCTTTTTAGTATCTGCTTACAAGATATTTCACTGAGCCAGTTTTTTAAAATTAAATACTATTCATTTGTTCCACAGGTGGCTACTTTTGTGGGTCCAGTCACAGCCATACCTGTGCTTCTCTTCTCGGCTTCTTTGTCATTTTGACACCATTCCCAAATACCTACAGTGGAGCTCTTTGTTTCCTATGTCAGGTACTGTCAGCTACTTTATGCAGCTCACATTTCTAGTTCAACCACTACCTTTAGACTTCTGATAAATGTGTTTTGGCCATCAGTCAGGCTTCCTCTTATCTGAAATGATTCCCATTAAATCAAAATTAAAAAAGCCTGGGTTTATGAGGTTTTGTCAAAATGTCTGCTTTCAGGTATGGCTTTGGGGAGTGATACTCTCTATCTATGGGATGAACCGGTCGGAGCTGGAGTGTCCAGGTCTGGTGTGTAAGTTCCAGAAGCCAGAG
>NW_024042987.1:0-25000 GCF_014851395.1 Micropterus salmoides | reverse complement strand
AGTGATTCGTCAAATAATTTTACTAAACAAATCTGTCAAACCCACATGAAATAATTGGTCTAACATTTGTATTCGTTTTTTTCCTCCCTCTTCATTCATTGTCTAGCATCTTGATCACTACCTAATGATTGTCAGTATTTCTGGCTAGCTCCTGATGAACTATAAATGTTACACTGAAGTTCGATGTTGCTTTTAATTTGCCCCTCAACTAATCTGCTCAGTGTAAATAAGGATCAATCTATTCCCCTTTTTAGTTTCCAAAAGTCCATGTTTTTGTGTCTTTTTCTGCTAGATGATAAAGGTTTTGCAGTATAACAACCCTCAAAGTGCCAGTGTCTTTCTACCACCACCAGAGGTCTGTTTTATTTCCTATTATTGCCCATGATTGTGTGTTGCTGTGCACATTCAGCTGTGCCTTAGTGGGTCCAATAAAACAGAGGTGCTGCTTACCTCAGACCCAAGATTAGTGGTAACATGTACAACCACTGTGATTATACGTTACTACTTTAAAGAAATCTAAATGTGTAAACATCTTGAATGACTGCAGCAAGAGTGTCTAATGTGTCTAATGTCCACATTGCTTCCCACCAGGATTCCCAGGACAGTTCGGATGGCATCCCATCTGCACCCCGCATGACGGGCAGTCTGGTGTCCGACCGCAGCCACGACGACATCGTCACCCGGATGAAAAACATAGAGTGCATAGAGCTAGGACGTCATAGACTGAAGCCCTGGTACTTTTCACCGTACCCGCAGGAACTCACCACATTGCCCATCCTCTACCTCTGTGAATTCTGTCTCAAGTACCTCAAAAGCCTGAAGTGTCTCCAGAGGCATTTGGTAAGAATCATCAGTATGTCACACCATCTTAAGCCCTTTTGTCTCTGTGCCACAACATTTCTCTCATGTTCTTGTATCATCTTTGACAGACAAAATGTAATCTAAGACATCCGCCAGGCAACGAGATCTACCGCAAAGGCACCATCTCATTCTTTGAGATTGACGGCAGGAAAAACAAAGTTAGAGATAAGAGATTTTTCTCACTCCTTTTAACATTTTTAACATTCACTTGTTTTTTAATTTTGTTTTTGGCTGATAAATGTTTGTTTTATTTTTCCAGATGTATTCCCAGAACCTGTGTTTACTTGCAAAGTGTTTCCTGGACCACAAAACCTTGTATTACGACACAGACCCTTTCCTCTTCTATGTAATGACAGAGTATGACTCCAAAGGCTTCCACATAGTGGGCTACTTCTCTAAGGTACATGCATTATGCAAAGAAGATTGAACTGCTGGTACCGCTTGGAAACAGTCCCCAATCCAACCAGTGGTTCTCAAAACTAAATAAAATGTTTATTTTCTGTGCACAGGAAAAAGAGTCAACTGAAGATTATAACGTTGCCTGCATCCTGACCTTGCCTCCTTACCAGCGGAGAGGCTATGGCAAACTGCTCATTGAGTTCAGTAAGTAAAACAGTGGCGCAAAGATCAGTAGATATTTGTACATTCATATTCTTTGGGCATTTTCTGTGCTTTTACTTATGCTAATTATCTGTTCACTGTGTTTGTGTGTGTTTGTCAGGTTATGAGCTGTCCAAGGTAGAAGGGAAAACAGGCACTCCTGAGAAGCCCCTTTCTGACCTCGGCCTTTTGTCCTATCGCTCCTACTGGTCCCAGACCATCTTGGAAATTCTCATGGACCTTAAACCTGACAATGGAGAAAGGCCGCAGATTACCATCAAGTATGTGAATGTTGTCATTTTATCTCGAACTTTAATTGTTTCCTGAGAATAATTGGGTAGCAGTTAATTCAGAACAGCAGTTTAATGACCCTTTTTTAATCCTCCAGTGAGATCAGTGAGATCACAAGTGTAAAGAAAGAAGATGTCATTTCAACGCTTCAGTACCTCAACCTCATCAACTATTACAAGGTGAAACACCAAGGCAATATGCGATGCCAGAGTTCACACAGCTAATATAATACACACAGAGACATGTTTGTTTTGATCTAGTGGCATTCTGTCTAAAATGTTGTTGTCTCTTGCCTCTAGGGTCAGTACATCCTGACTCTTTCAGAGGACATTGTGGATGGGCATGAAAGAGCGATGCAGAAGAGACACTTGCGCATTGATCCAAAATGCCTTCACTTCACACCTAAGGACTGGAGCAAGAGGGGCAAGTGGTAGAGTCCCAGCCTGGTTTACTGAAAACACTCCCCAACCGCCAGATAGCAGACTCAAAGCAAGTGGTGGATCAAGTAAAGGTTTTTGTCGAGCTATGGCATTGAGAACATCGAAACCTTTTTGAACCCAGGACTCCTCTTCAGATAAGAAACAAGGAACATAAATTGTCACCTGAGATGCATAACACTTTTATTGTGAATATTCATTATATATTGTGCGTTTATAAAGCTGTTTGTCTGGGGACAAAAGAGAGACTGGTTAACAGTGACTCCGCCAAAAAATCCAACACACCTTCTACTGTGTAAAAGATCCTGTTTATGACCGACGGTGCGTTAAAAGTGACATAAGGTGTCTGTTTAATAGTGTAAATTAAATGCTAAGATGGCAAACATACAGACCACCTAATAAAAGCAAGATGTTGGTTTTATAGATAATCGTTTGAGTTCTACAGTGAGTTGCCTCATTTTCACGAGTCTGCATTCTGTAAAAACCACAACCGGGATTTCTTTTCCTTAAATTCAAAAAGGAAAGTGGTTTTGTTTGTTGTTCCTAGCTTTGGCCAAGACAAACATAAGTGTTATTGTCTAAATCCTTTGTTTCTGCCACACACAGAAGAGTTAAAATGTTGTCATCAGAATAATTTATCACTTTAGTTTTTCACACAACTCGTATTTAAGAAACCGTTCTTGACGGAAAATATACTTTTAGCATTTATTAAACAATTGGACAACTAATGTCTGAACAGCACTCCACTTTTTAATCATCACTTTCTACTTTTGAGTAGTGACTTGTACAAAGTGTACAGGCTTCAAAACATCTCAAGTGCATCTTCCTAGATACACAAGTTTAAATGTTTAGCCACTGATACACAGGCTGTTTACATTTACATACACATTTAACAGTGACTCAGTGAGATATGTATAGTTTGTAAACAAGGAAAAAGTATAAGGAATCCAATATTCAGGTCCGTTTTGGTAGTTTGATACCTGCCCATTCAAATTTTCATTTCAACAGTCATTTTCATTTTATTGTGATTTTCCTCGAGTGCCTGAATTTTAATGTCCAAACTAATGGAGAACAGAAATGTCCTACTGGTTTCCTGTTAGAGGCTTTAGGTTATTAGTCTCAACTAATGAATGAAAATTTTCTTGTAAAATTAACTATTTAAAATGTTTGGATGCAGACAGAAAATTCTAAATAAGACATGAAGACTTACAGTTATAATGTTTCTTAAGAACCAACATGGTCACTTCAGGTTTGTTATCTTTTACAGTAGTAGCTTTAGTTGGACAGATTTATGATCTACTTTTTTGGGGGGGATGATCATTCAGGGGAATATTTCAAACTTTTTTCACATAATCCCCTGCCATGACCATCTGTACAGTGTGCAAAGAGACAAATCAATTCCCCAAGTTAAACATGTTCACTGTACCCGTACATACTGAACCTGATTGTAAAAAAAAAAAAAAAAGAAAGCTTAGAAGACAGAAGCCATGTTGAACTGTTAGAGGAATGTAAATTATGTGTACAGTTGTCTTTTTTTTTTTACTTAATCTAAACTGGCAGCACAATATCAACAGGAAAAGACAAAAGTAATATCTTTCGTTCAGTTAGTGTTTTATGTTTACGTGTCAGTGTCACACAGGATGTTGAATTGACCCTGTTGAGATGATTTAGTGTATCTTCAGTGAAACACAGTTGAGTTTGGTATGAAAGGCTTGTTGAATTGATAAAAAAACATCTTGAAAACCTTAAGTGTTTTAAATGTGTCTTCAAAAGTGGCTCTTTCCCCGATCAGTACACACCGTTTTTATTGGCATAGAGGCCTGAGAACTTCAACTGTATCTATATACATGATATATACACATGCACACACTGGTAAGCTGTGCAGAGTATAACTTGTGGAAATATACACAAAGATGAAATCAATGCAAGTTACAACATACAGTGGAAGTGCAGGTCATACATGCCATTCGGCCCCTTTTTTAGCAAGTTTGTATTACAGTCACCAGGGGGCAGCATTCTGAATCTGCCTGCTTGTGTGTGCAAAATTACATTAGCAAAGTTGAAACCACAGGCGAAAATTCGGCACGAGGGATGCTTGGTGAGGGAGAAATGTAATGCAATCTGACCACTGTAACTATATTACTGGCTGTGGTACATTTGAACAACACCTACAGTGGATCAAATTTGGTTATCCAAGCTACAGGTAGATGCATAATAACTGTCCAAATATTATGCTAAGCTGAGTAAGTAGCTGGAAGTCAATGACTCACGAGTTTAAAAAAAATATATAATTTTCCTAGACTAGTTAAGTTCATGGGTACTGCTGAGCCACACCCTTAAGGTCAGGTAGTCAAAGGTCAAGTACTCTGGACTGGCCTAAAATAGACACTAAGCCACATAAACTAACTTACAGTAGGTGTGTGTAAAAGCCTTTTGTCTGGGGTTTTACTAATCTGTTAGGTTTGAAGGTCATTCTTTAGGCTACTGGTTTCTATTTGGATCACCACGTTTCCTCATTTGCAATGATCGGCTTAAAATGAGTCTGCAGGTTGGCAGTGCTCAGGCCGGCTGTTTAACTTCTCAGGTTTGAATAATCAGACTCTACTCAGCCTGACATTTGGCTGCACTGCAGCTCTGGTGAATCCTCCTCCTGCCAACATCCCATCACACCCATTTTCATTCTGCACCTGGCAGATCCGCACCAGTCCCCATGAGGACAGAGAGGAATTTCACACTAATATCCTCGCCACATGACTCATTTGGGAAGTCTTCCTGACATTTAGTAGGCTACGTTTCCTCATCCTGATTCCTGACTGATGGGACATTCTGGTGTTATCTGGACCTCTGAGATCCAAGTAAATGTTTTATTTCTGCCTTCAGGTGTTTTCACTGAAAAAGAAAATATTGGTACACTAGAACTGAAACATTGTTTAGATGAACAGAAAATGAATGCAACAAGCGCAACAAATAAAAAATGTCTGGTTTCACCTTGTTAATGTGATGATTGGCTAAATATTAATATACATAATATATTATAATATAAATGTGTCACCTTGATCTATTGGAAATTGTGACCAGTTTATAGACAAAACAATTAATAGATATTGATATTAAATGGTATATTATTTTAAATGAAAATAACTATTAGTTGCAGCCTTAATGTACAATGTTGAAGCCAATGCACAGAATAGTGGCTCAAATTGTTGAAAGCTTAATTAAATACAATAATTCATAGCTTTCAATTTGGAGAAAACAAATGATATATGGTGTGAATCTCTGAGAGGAAACTAAAAAGCATTCTGGTTGAACCTTGACCACTCAGAATAGCTTATTTTCTGCCATTGTTTCAAACCGCTTGTCTCCAGCATGTGATGTCTCACGAAATGCAATATGTCATAAGAGGGACAAAATAAAGACAAATGTGTTCATCTGCAGAGCTGCAAGCATTGCAGGAGTCTTGGTGGAACATTTCCACATGGTGTCACTGTAGCACTGATTGTTTTGGTGCTATTTCACTTACAAAATGACCTCTGAACAGTTTGAGAGGCTCAGAGCATCACAAATCATGTTTCAGCACTGAAATATATACACCATAAATACCAGTAAGTCAAGTGCAGACTATATATATAATATATATATATTATATAATGGTATCAACATGGGATTAAATCTTGGATTTTAGACCAGTAATACTTCATGTGGGTAAGATATCCATGAACGTCACATTATTACATGGAAATGTTCGGTGATATTTCGCATGATTTGAATATTTGAACTTTCTAAATCACCTGTATGTGAGGTAATTAGTTAGTTAGACATCTGTATTGTCTTAATTTTTATTTATTTATTTTTTATTAACACTGGAGGAAGAAACAAACTTGCAAAACCTCTCCTGAGCACTGACAAACACACACTGAGGTATGCTTGTTTTTAACAAAACTGTTTAACAAGCTATCAACTAGTGCCTCTGTTTTTATATTTTTTTGTTATCTCTTCAAGACACACACCACTGACACCGCAGGCTGCTTCTCCTCCCCCGCCCCCAACCCCAGACCAGAGCCACTGACCTGGTAGCACACACAGCCATATGGTACGGCCAGGACGAGGCTCCATACGTAATTAGGGGGATGGTGCCGGACACTTGGCTCTGCTGCTGTTTAGGTTAAGCAGCATGTTTTCCTTTCCTCTCCTGGACATCGTTAAACGGTTTATCCAAATTCACAGGTACGTGGGTTTTCTCTTAAGATGGCTCCTGTGACTGATGGGGAAGGAAAGGTTGTGCTATGTTCTTACACTCCTGCTCTCTCATTTTTAATGAGCAGGTTGATTGTTTGTTATAGTCTCGACCCACAATGGCCACGTTTGGGGAGTACACAGAGGGCTCTACAAATAAACAGACTGTCACAAACACACACACACACACACACACACTGCCATTTTCACCTTTGCCCCTGAGCCTTTATCTCTCTTGTGCAGAAATGTTAGTTTTGGCACAGAAGTATGAGACTTTAAATGAAGGTGTTTGATGCTGCCAGTAGCTTCTTTCCTTCAATATATTAGTAAAAGAAAGAATCAGAAATTATGGGAGGTGACTATCTTGACACAACATTGCATCAGCTTCTAATCTTCCACATCCTGCGCCCTTGATTGAACACATTTTTTATAAATACAGTCTTGCCACTCAAGCATTTTGAATTTCTTTTTAAGACACAGAGAGCTTTGCTCTTGGCCGCTGCTGTCCATCGCTGCCTCAACCCCTCTTTGACAAGGAGATGAGGAGGGGGGGAGGAGGAGAGAGAGGCCACAAAAAGCTGCGCGTGTGTGAGAAAGAGAGAGAGAGAGAGAGAGAGAGAGGAGGAGAAAGAGGGGGTTGGCTTTAGTGTGATGTGAATGGAATAGAATCAGCACGAGAGAGAGAAAGAGGGAGGAGGACGGCACAAATCAACCTGCCTCTTGACTTTAACAACAGAATAGAGTAGCCTGTAGACACAGAGATCGGGAAGTGTGCGCGTCTTCGGTTGCTTTATTTTTATTTTTGGAGAGAGGAAGAGAACGGCAGACAGGAGGAACTGAGGGAGGAGGAGAAAGAGCCTCACCGTGGAGATAGATAGCAGAAAAATGCTGTCATGGGGAGAGAAGGGGAGGGAGTCGACAGAGAGGAACAGGATGAAACAAGGCAGGGTCGAGCAGAGCTGAAATGTGGAGGTAAGCCTTTTTCTTTCTGTGTTGAGATCGCGGAGGATTCACATTCCAGCCTCCCTGTGTCCTCTTTCTGATGATAATGAATTCAGATGGATGGATCTGCACACCGTGTATGCCACCTACCTCTGTATAGGCATGCTCTTATACTCACACAATCCAACCAGAGACAATGTATGAGAGCATGGAGGATATGAAATAATGTCTTGGCATAATCATATCACCTCCCAGCTTGCCCTCCCTCTGCCTCTCTACCCATTGTGTGGTTGTCAGCTAAGGTGCCCTTTTAGTACCATTTACACTCGACATTGTAGGTTTGAATCCAGCTCCCAACCTTTGTCGCATTTCATCCCCGGCCTTCTCCCCTCCTCCTCCTCCCCTCCTCCTCCTCTACGGACACTAACCCCCCCCCCCCCATCATCATTCTTTCCTGTCTCTATCCATTGTGCACGCTCCAATGAGGCACTGTTATCTTAAAAACAGCAGTATGAAATTGTCAAGAAGCCACAGCGAAACCTTGCTGTGGAGCGCTTGTGGCTGCAGGACTCAGAGATGAGGACAAGGTGGAGGGTGGAGGGAGGAGAGGAAGGGGAGGGAGGGAGGTATGGATGGAGGGACATTGAGAGAATGAAAGAGACCGAGAGAAAGAAGATGCAGGAACAAAAAGAGGAGCAGGATGTCTTTTCTAGATACATATTTTCAGAGGGAAAAAAAGGCATCAGTCTCTGTGCAGGGGATCTTTGTGGATAAGGAGCATTGTAACACTACTGCATGTGGTGTGCACAAACAATGATGGAATGGAGAACCACAACCGGAATTGGGGTGTTGTTTTCAAGGTGGCAGAGAAAATGAGGGATGCGGGAGGCAGCCCCCACCTCTCCACCACCACCACCACCACCCTCCTCACCACCCTCTGCACTCTCTAATTTAGGATGGGGCTGTGTGTTTACGAGACATTAGGGTTTCAGGGGGATAAGGCAGCTGAAGGGAAAGAAAGGCATGGATGGCGTGCTGGGGGTGGGGGGGGTTGGAGAGACAGGCAGCAGCAGCTTACATAAGCCAGTGCACTCAAAGGACGAGCCATTTAATTTACATTGAGCCGCATGGCTCCTCATGCAATGTGGTATTCACTGTGGTTGACATTAGCATTTAAAAAAAATAAAATGCAGTTCAGCCTGACATGACGGAAGGATGTGTGATGACTGAATGTGACTTGATGGCATTGTGTTTGTGCCCCTGGCCAGACTGGCAGGAGGGTGGGATGTTTTTCATAAGGGTCAACTTTGAATGCAGGATTGTTAGGGGTGTGTGTGTGTGTGTGTGTGTGTGTGTGTGTGTTTACCTACCACCTTGTTTACCTACAGTTATTCTTCATGCGAAATGATAAGTATGTCTGCATTAAGTGCACTGACATAGCGGTGCTAACAGTATGCAGCCTATTCAACCAACTCAGCTGCTGTGCACTTTTGTTCCTCTGGCATCCTATTCTGCACTGCATGTACAGTGTATATATCAAAATAGTCAAACAGTATATTTAGCAAACACAAACACCAGCAGCACATTAAACCAGAGCACTTCTGTATCATTTGATAGAGCAGGTGCACAGACCCATATTTTATTTAAAAGCCTGCAAATATCAAAATACCTGAAGCCATTGTGCTCGAAGTAGTCCATAATTTGCTTTCTTTACCATGAAAAATGTGGTGGTAGATTTATCTCCTCTCTCTCCCGAAGACACGTTTTCTAAGTCAAACTGATGGAAATTCACTCTGTTGGTAAAGTAGTTTAGCAATTAGCGCCAGTTGGTTTTCATTATTGTCCATAACCAAATCACCTCAATTACATGTATGACAATTACATGTCTGCCTGCGATTATTAAGGAATCACAGCTTTGTATGTGATTAGTGAGGAGAGGTAAGACACGTTTGCACTATGGCTGCAACTAATGATTTAATTTTAGAATTTTTATTATGGATTCATTGTTGGGCTGCTGAAATCCTCATTTCACAGAACGTAAACCTGGCATATTCAAATTACTTGTTTTTTCCCGATCAGCAGTCTAAAACCTAAAGGTTTCTCACCTACTATCACAGAAAACAAAGAAAACTATTAAGAAGTTTAGAAGTTGATAAATGACTTAAACAATTTGTCAGTTATCAAAATAGTTGCAATCTGTGATATCCAAGATAGGAGCACATTCTGATCTGGTCTGGACACATTTGACGCACTTGACACATGGCGATCAGTTCTCATGAATGTATTTGGACTCAGTCTGTTGTTCTTCAGTCCGGCAGCAGTCGCACTGTAGGTGAGACAGTTATTTGACACGTTCAATATGTGAAACTCGGAACAAATCCAAAAAGACTTCTGTAAATTGAAACTAGAGTTTTTTTGTTGTTGTCCAAGCTTGTAGATCTAACCTAGAATAGCCACAATCAAACAATAGCATAAATGCAAAAGGGTTCTGTTGTGTTTTTTTTGTAGTTTGCAACTTAGGGGTGTCTTTTCCTGTGAGAGGGTTCTTCTGTGGGACTTGTGCTATTCCAGGGTGAGTAGGAGGGGAGGAGAGTCAGAGGAGACTCTTGAAAACGATCGGCCTACTTTTATTTCGTGCACCAAACGAGCCAAGAGAGCTTGACTGTCATGTTGTGGATTCAGGTTTGGTTATTATTTTCTAGCAGAGAGGTAATGCCATTAAAATAATCCCTAAATGCTCCCTCGGTCTCTGTTTATGCCAACCATAACCTCTGACAGAAACCATCATCATTGTAACTATTAAGAGATACAAAGAATTTTAGAAGCAAGCCATGTTGTCCTTTTAAATGCAGGTGGAGAAGGGAATAACCTTTATGTGCTTTACACTGAATAATGATGATGACAGTTTGTTAAGACTGAGTCACTGTCAGGGCTGTTAGATTCAAGCCAATGTCTCCTGGTGCTGTTTTTCTGCCAGGATTTAAACTTTAGCTCGCATTGTTTGTCCTGAATCTGTACAGAATGATACAGTGACTGCTAAAATGACTCTGTGTCCACTGAGCATCAGCTTCAGCAAATAGCTGACAACAGTCAACAATTCACTTGACAATACTAGGAAAATGCAGGCTCCAAAAAAGCTCTTCCTGAAGGTACTTCCAGTTTTCCATGTATGTATATTTGTTGTACAGGTAATCCAAAATCAAGCACATATGTGAGCAAAGTGATTTTCATCCATTTGGCACTCAGCCATTGAGACTAAGATGAACATGTTGCAAGGTTACCAGGCAGATTTTGTTCTGGTCTGAGTCAGCTTCGTATCATTCTTCTCATTTGGAACCATTTTGCATGGCTACACCCTGGCAGGCTCCCTGTGGGGGCTCAGCTAGGAAGGCAGTTGGACAGGCGGAGCATTATACTCGTCGGATGGCAGAATGCTGGCAATGTAAGCCACCGGGAGGATCCTCTCGGCTTGTGCTCTCTGTTGTCACCTGTCCCCCGTTGGCTGCTGGTCTTAATGGAAGATCAGGCCTCATTAGTTTTGTCCGAGGCTGTTGACCTTTTTAGCCATCCAGTAGCACAATCAGGAAAGAGCAGAACATTTTCAAGAGAATAGTAATATTAGTTTAACAAATATTCAGTGAGATCTGTATCATTTGGTGAGTCATTTCTAAATAGCTACAGAGTCGGTTTTTTAAAATATATCAATTAAAGAAAAAATGTCCCTGAATGATTTTACACCCACTGTCTACACAAAACAATTCTGTGAGATGTTGAAAATGACACAAAGTAGGCTACAGAATAATAGCCTTTAATAGCCCTTTCGAAACCCCTCACAAAATCCGTTGGCTGTGCGAGAAGTCAGGGATGAACAAAGAAATAGGTGCTTGACGTACAAAGAACATAATCATTATTGATGAATGATGTTTTAGACCTATTTTAATAAGTTATGTTGTTAACATTTTGATAATTATTGTACTTTCTATGGAGAGAGAAAGAGGGAGAATAAGATATTGAGCCAGTAATTTCTAACAACCAAACACTGATACAATAGTGCTAAAATGTGTGGATGCTGCTGCCTGCATGAGACATAACATAAGCATCTGTTGTGAATACCTCCGTTTCTTTCTGTTATATTGAGACGTGTAAAAATTCCTCAACAGCGTGTCTATGTTGTAAAAATCGTAAAAGTACTTTGGAGCTTATTGTCCCTTTCAGTTTCACCATATATACATTAAACCATTATGCAGTGCAGTGGCTCCTTCTCATTGTTCATGTTGCTATTACAGGAGAAGTGCACTCAAGGATATTCAGAGCCACTGAAAGCAGACCGGGACCGACCATTCAGGCTCGCACCACGTCATTTCATCGTTGTACTTGGCAGATAGAGATCAAAAAGGCAGAAAACATCCCACACTGAGATGAGTGTAAAAATACTCTCATGAAAGACTATTCTATTCTTGGGCCAATGCATGAAATATTAGAGATTATCAACGTATTTATTTCCGAAGGGCCTCTTTGTTCTGTCACAGCTATGAGGAGGAAGTTGCAAGCCCAACTGTTCCATTTACATGTTAAA
This sequence comes from Micropterus salmoides, assembly GCF_014851395.1. Lineage (NCBI taxonomy): Eukaryota > Metazoa > Chordata > Actinopteri > Centrarchiformes > Centrarchidae > Micropterus > Micropterus salmoides. The sequence continues at coordinate 13,060 of NW_024042987.1, read as the reverse complement.
GGCAACACTAATAAAGAAGTGAGAGCAGTTTGAGCACATCCCTTTCCGTGGTGTGCTGTCTGTCTACCCTAACAGTGCCAGTGACCACACACCAAAAACTGACTGAGAGATGTGACCTTAGTGGTATAGTAAGGAAAGATGGCTGGAGGGGTGAGGAGAGGAGAGGGGTGTCTCATGTTTGCTTTAAAATTAAGTTCTGTGACACTTCTCCTATTTGTTTCTTAATTTTAGTTAATGTGACACAAATATGTGCCTCACAATCACAACGGTTATATGTCAATGTTATACCTCAGCAAAGAAAAAGTAGCACCAGAAATAAAAACTTAATAACTGAACAGGTTCAGGCTCAGTGAATAATTCTATGCAAGAATTAGCGAACACTAGTAATTCACATAATGCTTAGCAGTCTCCTGGTGACGCACAATGTGTTTTCATTCACAAGTGTGAAGCCACAGACGTAGAGAACCTCTTCTTTCTTAGGGCCATAGCCTACGCGTATAGCTTCACAGAAAATACAGTAAAACAACCGGCAAAGTGCATCATCATAGCATGTTGGAGCATGAGCTGCTCATCTGTATGTAGGTCAGAAGTTGCAGAGCCGCTGGTGTGAATGACACAAGCCCACCAGGCAAGAGAGAGGCTTGCCAATAATGTGCAGATGTGCAGTGAGGCCCACAAAGTAGGGGTATAATTGTGATTTTTGGATGTGTTATTATTTGTAACTAGCCACACTAGCTTCAAGGTATGCATGCAGGTTTACATGCAGATGCAAGCGATTTAGAGGTACTAGTTGCAGTGGATCAAATAATCCTGCCCCTCTCCTATTCAACTTTTTAAAATAAGCTTTATTGCACAAGTGCACAACATTGATTTACACTTGCTTACATGTGATGATATTCATGATAGTAGCATTCTTTTAATGTGTGCATATTTTACCATGAAACAGAAAAGGAAAAATATATAGGCAGACCAAAACAAAAGGCACCACATATTTCTCCAAATAATGACGGGGATTTTTGTCTCTAAGATCATAATGGATACAGACTGAACCAGTGTAGCTTGTGTGTTTGATGGCAACCATTTAGAAGTGGCCTTTCCCCACTGCAGTACCCTCACGTCGTAAGCAACACTATTAAACCGAAGACAGCTTTCAGAGAGTTGCTCCCATAAACAAAATATTTCAGTTGAGAAATAATTGTGGGTAATGTTAGCGCACTTGACTGCATTTCAACAGACAACAGGGAAAGTGAGGAAGCAGAGGAGATCAGCATCTCTTCCTCTGAAAGTAGACAAGAAAGGTAACAGTTGAGAGGATCTCTGCCTCAGCTTTTGGTTTCACTGATGACGGAGGAGTACCAGAGAGCCTTAGCTCTACAAAATAGATACAGTATAAAGCTGAGGGTCAGTTCCTTTCTCTCTGACATGCCCACACACACACACACAGGGCAGTCGCAGAGGGACAGCTGCTCTTCCTGTCACTGTGTGGACTGTGCGCCACATCTATAAGGCCTTTATATAGTCAGCAACGGCACACAAAGACACACATGCAGTCAAACCACCTCACATTCAAGCCTTAAATCTCTCTGCCTGTCCCTCCATTGCACACATGGCCTGCCGCAAGGTGTATTTTCAGATACACAGGAAGTGGCAGTGCTCTGCCAGCACACAGTGTTGATGTCATGGCAAATAACCTGTCAAACAATAGTAGTACTTTGTTTTACTGTGGTAGAACAGCACGTAGGTTACGGTAGGAACAATAGCGCTTAAATTTGTGTTTGATAGTGATTCAGTTGAAGGTTGTTCTATTTATTACAAGAGGAAGTTAGGTTTTAATATGGACAATACTATAGATGGAGCACTTCTGAGTATACTTCCTCTTTGCATTTACTGCAGGGGGAGGTTCACTGATCATGCATCTGTTTGAGTATAAAGAAACTACAAAAACAATGTCTACATGAACTGATTTGTAAAACATTTAGATCTGCTGCTCTGACTGCCAGTGACAGTGTCGGAATCTTCTATATTTCAGCAAACAGATTTCTTAGTCAAACCTCGTCTTCTTACTGAAACAGCCAAAAAAAGAACTGAAAATGAAGCAGGCAATGCTGAAGTCATATGACCTCAACCATATTGCTTTACTGTAAAACATGAGGCACATGTGCACAAATAAGTCCGACACAGACTAAGATTTAAATCATAAAAAATCTCTGGTTTGTGTGTGTCTGTGTGTGCATCCCCGATGGTTCGAGAGTGGACAAGGGAGCAACCAACCAATGAATAATTAACATCTTGGTAACCCTCGGCCCCCTTTTGCCCAGACTCATTAATAATTTATGAGGCAGAAGACTTATTTTCAATTTTTGAAGGACACATTTAAAAGAGGGCAGCTCTCCTTGAAATGAAAGGTATTTGATTGTATGGAGATCCTACTGTATAGCCCAGAGGAAGGCTTGACCTCCACATACAACCATAACAACAGTGCTATACAGCAGAGCTGATGTAGGCAAAGACAGCATTTTACTGACTCTTTTTGCTGATTTGTCCTTTTGAGGGATCAGGCATGTAACATTTCCATTAGTTGAAATACTTTCCTTTCCAGACTTTTTGAAGCTTCTTGGAAATAGGAAAAATAGATATCAATGACTCTTTTTCAGACATCATACAAACATGTTTAGATGGGGTTAACATATTGTTACACTAACCCTTACAGATCCAGTTAGCATCCATATGCTGGAACAAGACTGACACATGAAAAATAAGAGAGGACAGGTGTAAGGATTGCTTTACATTTTCTACACTGTGATGCTTCAGTTGTCATATGTGATGGAAATAAACACTTCTTTAAATTATGCTACACGTCTGTCTGTCTGTAGTGTGGTAAAAACATCTTTGGAGCAATAATTCAAAAAGCAACAGTGAAATGCACTCTAGTATTGAAGATATTTGTGTAATATTTGTGTGTGGAGAATTGTTTGCACAGCAGGGAAATGAATGATTATCATGCAAGATCAAACTCTGGATTATAGTCACACTTGTTGGCAGGAGTGCCACACAATAATAGCTGAAATTTTCAGAAATTCAAAAACCTTTCCTTTGTCCTGATACCCTGACAGTTATCCTCTTTTTGAAATCGGCCCATTGAACACCAGGTGTCAGGGTTACAGGCTTATGTGTCTTTGGGGACCAATAGCTCAGACTGACGTTTGCAAACTGTTTGAATGAAAAAGACAGATAAAAAACAGAGTGCTGCAGTACTATCCACTTAGCAGCCTCTGGACTTGGCCCAGTTCACTGTCCGCAGTGTGGGGAGGGGGGGGGGGGGTCATTGGGGAAGATTGAGGATGCCTAGAGCAAGTGTTGGGCATTAGAATGAACTCATTTTCTGAATCAGGTCCAGCCACATTAATACACATTTACTTTCTTAAAAGCACTGCATTGTTCAGTGTCATGCATTCTGCAGCAAAGCAGGGATGCAACCCGATCTCAAAAGTAACAGGGTTGCATGGGATCAATAATGAGAGTGAGACTGAGCCAGGCTTTAAATTTCCCAAAATCAATCACTATTAGGAGTAGATTTAGACCTTGTGGTTTAGAATCAGCAAGGCAGGTTTTAACTATTAGGACACTACAGCAGCTAACTGCGAGTCTGTGAAGCTGGACGTTTACTCGCCTGGTCGAACATTCACTGAAGTGCAGTAACATGCATGTTGCCGGTGTTAGTGCAGGTTTCTCCATCATTTCAAAACAAGCCGCTGCTTTGAAAGACTGCATGCCTAATATATGGAGGCCTACGGTGTATTTCACAACTTCAGTTGCCATTGAGTTGCAAGTCTAAACAGTTGCTGCAGCGTGATGTGATAGAGTTGATAGGGCTGCAGTAAGCGCACAACTTTTGTCACTGATGGCATCTAATTGCTGCTAATCCGTTAAGCCGATTTCTGCAGCGTCACCTGAAGGGAAAACAGATCAAATCTCAATCGTCTATATCAGGATCTTTCTTTTACCATTAAATAACTTCAAATGACTGCAACATCAGTGTTAATTATGATAAAAAAGCACATGAGCTGGGTTAAAGTGAGCAAACACTGGAAAGCAAAAAGCTGCTCATTCATGCTGCAGTGTGGCAGCCAGTCTGCCATAGGTGTGGAAGCGTTGAGTAGAAACGATGACGACACCCATCCTCCCAGGGTTCAAAAGTCAGTCATCTCTTCCTGTTTCACAGGACGCAGACTTGCATGAGCAAGTACACAATAAGTCAAGCGACCATGACTTCCCCAAAACAGTGTATGTTTAATACAACTCTACTCTTACTTCAGCTTGTGTCCTGACAGCGTCCACCAGAGGCCCATTAACCTTGTCCTGGCTTCACATGGAAGTCAACCTCATTTACCTTGGTCAGTCAAACCAAACATCTACCCTGGCCATTAATGGCCCTTCAGAGAGAATCTGGTGCAAAAGAGCAAAGGGATGTTGTCCAAGCAACAGTACACGAAGACGTGTAATCCTTAAAAGCAGATAAAATGACACTGCACCACAGTGTAATTTGACATTTTCCTTTCTACTCCGTGGGTTTAGACTTGACACTGACTTCTGGTGGACACAGGAGCTCAGCACACAAAGAAATTGATTTTTCAGCACTAAAATAAAGCCTAGTTTATCTAGAGCATGTGAGCACAATACGGAGATCATTACTGTCCACTGGCTGCTAACAGAGTTTTAAGCTCTGAGACGCAGGATTAAACACTGCTGTCTACATGCATTATTGAGTTTCTCAGGGAGGGAGACCGGCTCTGGTACCACGAGGGGATCTTTGGAGGGCAGCATCCTTCCTGTGCTCTTTTTTTTTTTTTTTTATCCTGGAGAGCATGCATGTCTGGGTCATCCCTCCTGGACTGGTCCTGTGGCAGAAGAGAGACACGAAGGCGCTTTTTTATTCTATTTATTTATGCAATGCTTGAATAACACTGCAGAGAAGACTCCTGTCGAAAACACCTGTTTATATGAAATAGTCTGACCGTACGAATACATACGTATTACGTATATACGTTATGATCCATGATTGGATCGTGGGTTAATTAGCTTCAATCAGTGTGGATGAAAGGCAGGAGAATGACTAGGTGAGGTTTTTACTTTTAAACATTGAGACATATATGACAACTGGAAATATCAGGGAAGTGTATCTGGCAAAACATCCGCATCGTGAAGATTTAAGTCATGCCAAAAGGTCAGCAAATTAAATTCTGTGCATTTCCTCCTCAAAGCCATTTAATACAAAGTGTTTAAGTGGTTCCTCCTAACCGGCCCAGTGAAGGGTCAAGTTTCTGTTGATGTGCCAGTAGAGTTGTGGCTCAGGGATCATCAGGGGTCACGCATGGTTTTCAACTGCACTGACTGACATGGAGAAATGTGTTTGCATTGTGGATGTGGGTGAGTGCATGCAGTTATAACCGTGAGGAGTATTTGCTGAAGACTGAACCTGCTCGTTACGCAAAGTTAGAATTTATGATATTGTTCCCTGTTCTGGAACAAGACCAAAAGCCATGCAAGTTTACAATCAGCTGTATTGAGAGCTGAGGGTAGTAAATTATTTGGATGAAGAGGTAGTTGTTAAAATGATAAAGCTTCACAGCTTTTTTGGGGAGGATGTACACTGACATTTAAATTGTCAGGCTAATGCACGCATCAGAAAATATACTGAAAATACCAACAATGGGTTCCTATATATACTGTATTGAGCAGAAACTTGAGGGGGCAGGGACAAAAGGGACACTTCAGTTCCTCTTTACTTTGTACTTCTACGCAAGGTATCACACACTTCTCTATAGTTACAACACTGACAGAGGACAGTTTCTCTTCAAAGGGATGTCACTGTCGATCTGGTGGTAATGTTTAAACACTAATCTGGACTGGTGAAGATTTGATCAGACGTCACACATCAGTAATGGTAAGAAACTGTATTGCTTTTGAAAATGTTTCGCTTCTTCCACCAAGTATTTTTCTGTTCCTGTACTTGATTCTGATTCAAAGAATGTGTTTATTGCCTTCACACTGTGGTAAACACAGATGAAAAATAACACAGCACTGTACTAGATAGATGCTGAAACACCATAGTAGATATGAATCATGCAAATAACTTGGTGATCCAAGTTCTGCAAGGTTCCTCTTCAGTACTGGTTGCAATTCAGTCCTAACCAATTAAGAACCTAAAAAACAGCAACAACTGTGAACATTTGGCCTCAGTTTTCTTTTGGTAACAGTAAGTGCATAATGCCACTTTTTGTTGCAGGTAGCTTTATGAGGAGCCACAGGAACTACATGTGTTCATGTTTAATACACTAACATGAATAAGAGTCTACAGCCATGCTAGCTGCTCTTTGAGGCACAGTTGTGCTTTTAGCTAAACTATCAGCATGCTAACCTGTTCACACTGACAATGCTAAAATGCTGGTGTGAAACAGGTAAAATGTTCGCCACATTTAATTTAGCTTTCTAGCATGCTGATATAAACTAATTAGACTGGCATTGCCATCTCTAGAGCCATGCTGCTAGCATAGCTAAAGAAAACATGCTAATGTGTTTCCTGATGGAGTGCCACATTTTCTCATTTTATACCATTGTACCTGTATTTTCAACATTTTTTTAGGCGAAGCATCCAGCTTTGATTGTAGAAAATACATTTTCTTTCTGTACAGTTTTTTATTTCTGTGCATACACCAAACCCATAACCTATAGATCTATGGATACAACATCTATACACTACCAGCTACGGAAATTTGAAGACAAAAGATTATTTAGTCAACAGCATGTGTTATAAAAGCAAGCGGTTACATCACGACAGGCTTTTTCCACCTCATTAGTCCTTGTTTCCTTTTTGTTGTATTTTTCTGAGGAATATGACCAAGGCCACTGACACAAATATCAGTCTTGTTTGACAAAAGAGCAGCCATTTCATCTTCAGAGTAAACAGCGTTGATGTTAAGCACTTGTAATTGGATACCACAGCGAAAGGGGGTGGTACCAGACCGGTTTCTATGGAAACAAGGACTGATTTATGGGTTGGGGGTCTTAAGCAGCTCAGGAATATGTGACTTGTACAAAGGTGGTGAGTGATAAGTGTCCAAGTTCAACCCATGGTCTGTGTTGGTGGAGAGCAGGAGTGTTCCTGGCAGATCCTGGAAGTTCAGTTTGATGTTGGAACAACATGAAGGCAATCTGTGATTTTCGAAAAAGAATCTGCTGCCAATAATCTTCACGCCCACTTTGAGACAGCAAAGGAAATTGATTGCCTGCACTTTTTCAAGATATTGTGAAACATGCAGATGATGCTGCACCTAATGACTGCAGATAGACAAACATAATTTGTGCTCACATGGGTAATTATGTTTGTGAACATTTGAAGCTTCCCAGAAAGAAACATGAGCAGGGTTTTAATGTAAGCAGCCCTTGGCACCGTATAGACGGTGCACAGAGGCTGCTCTATGTGAACCAGTGCTCGAGTGTCAGATGGGGAACCACACATGGCCGGAAATGTCTTAAATTTTCAGATGGAGAGAAGACTGGAATTAGAGGTGTTAAAACTCCACTTTTGCAGCATCTTTGGATCATTTGAAGGATATTACATCATCAAGTAATTTTATAGTATAATGTTACACATATTGTTCAATCATATATGACCACAGCTTATTTGTAAAACTAACCATCCATATAAACATTTGGCACTCATTCTTTCTGCATTATCCCAGGGCCAGAGCCACCACTGAGCACAACGGGGTCACGTCCTCTGTATTGTTTCTGAACATTTGTGGAATGAAATGGCCAGAGGAGACATTTCCATTGCACAGAAATTACACATGGGGATTATTTTTAGGCTAATTCTGAGTCAGTATTCTTACATTTGACCATAATAGGCCAATACATAACTGGTTATAGTCTTTCTAACCACCAGAGTTTCATTCCTGGCATTGCAGAGAATGCTTTAGGGCTTCACAATTACAGAAGATATAATTTAACAGTTAAATTAATATGTAATATAATTAGGTAGGGTTGCACTTGGGGAATGTAGACTTTTGACTTAAGTATTTCTGAACTCCTGACTATGGCCCTGCATACATAAACATGCATCCTGCCCATTTCCAGTAATTGAACTACACATTCCAGCCCCTGCTTGTATTAGCATTTAGATAAGTGTAAATTTTGTTTCTTTCAATATGTGCTTGTTTTCGTGAAATGTTTCATGTTTACCTTTCTATAGAGACTTTGAAATATTAATGTGTCACACAGCTCAAAGTAGTTGTCAAATATACACTGACCAAAATTATAAACGCAACACTTGTTTTTGTCCTCATTGATCAAGAGATGAACACAAAGATCTAAGACTTTCTCTATGTACACAAAAGGCCTAATTCTCTCGAATATTGTTCACAAATCTGTCAAAAATTGTGTTAGTAAGCACTTCTCCTTTGTCGAGATAATCCACCTACCTCACAGGTGTGGCATATCAAGATGCTGATCAGACAGCATGGGTATTGCACAGGTGTGCCTTAGACTGGCCACAATAAAAGGACACTCGAAAATGTGCAGTTTCACTGTATTGGGGGGATCCGGGAGGGTGGATGGCAAAGGAGAAGTGCTCACTAACACAGATTTTGACAGATTTGTGAACAATATTTGAGAGAAATAGGCCTTTTGTGTACATAGAGAAAGTCTTAGATCTTTGAGTTCAGCTCATGATGAATGGGGGCCAAAACAAAAGTGTTGTTGTTTATAATTTTGTTCAGTATAATAGATAATATATATAACAAAAATTCATACATTTTAGTGCTCCAAAACAAAAACATGGCTGTTGTTCTCTACCATATGTTCAATACCATTATTATTGATATAATGAGAAAACATGCTCTGAAGACAGTGCTGAAAGTCATCAAATGCTGCATCAGACAACATGAAACAATGGCATGTTGCAAAGCCTAATCCAAGCCTTTTTCCCTCTTTTTTAAGGACAGACATAATCCACTTATCCACTCCCTTTGAGAGAAACTGGCTAAATCCAATATCAGCGACACTTCCTGCTAACAGTGAGCACCTCCAGTGTCACCGAATGTCTTCTAGATGATATTAGGGCATGTAAACACCTCGACACACATTAGCATATCTTGACACACTATTGAAACTACTGATAACCTCTGGTCGTGACAACAGTAACTCAACAGCTTTTTAAAGGCTTTTTACTGCTAAATTACTGTGAGGAAATGGAGAGAGTTTGAGAGCAGGCAAGGCAAGGACGGGAAACAAAGATTTCTTGTGACTTCCTCACTTTACTATTTTTTCATTGTGTGTGTGTGTGTGTTTGTGTTGCTTTTCTGGCAGCAGCTCTGCACCACTGCACCTGCTCTTTAGGCTGCAAGCACGAGAGAGGAGATGTATGTGAAAAAGACAGACAGGAAGACTGTCTTACTGAGAGTGACAAAAGGTTTCAGCTTTAGTTGATTGACGTCAGTTTGGTCAAAGACATCAGCGACGAGCAATGACAGAAACTGCCTGATCTCTACCTGAAACAGAATCCACATTGTTGGTAAGTTGCAGTCAAAACGTAAAGCGGTGAATTGTGTTAAAAAAGGGAAGCAGACTGCCCCGTACTCTAGCACAAAGATGTTGCTTTTGACAGTCTTAACGTCTGTTCCAAAATCCTATATTTATTAACAATGTTTCTGTTGTTATTGTTTACATATTCTTCTAAATACTGGCGCAGGAGTGAACTAACATAACGGTATCTGTTTATGTGTGAACGTATGTGAGGGTAAGAGACAATTCACACTTAATTCTCTTGTATGTTGGCGCACTATCAGTAAGCCAGGAAGGCCCTTTCCCCTGTGTTAATACTGCCTATTGTGAGTGTGTGCAGGGTGGATGTGGTTTATTTTTTATACTGCTATGGAACTATTTATGGAAACTTTAGACCGGAAAGTGTATAAAGGAAAGAATAATAATGAAATAAAACAGAGGTACAAGACATTTCTCAACAATAAAACACACATCAGACCTGCTTGTTGTTTATTGTTGGAATTCAATACTTGTTTATCAGAGCCATTCCTCTCCACAACGTGTTTCTGTGTACTCCTTGACAAGCACTTATGGGGTGAATATAAAGCTGTCGGTTAAGATAATAGCAGTGTGGGTGGATGATGGGAAAGATGATGTTGAAAAAGACTTCCTTTTTCTACAGGTGGCCAGAGTACCAGACCAAAAGAGACGCAGCAGGCACTAAAGAGTGCAGACGAATGGATGCCATGTTACAAGGGTTGATAGAGACAGAGCCTCTCTTACACAGAGGACAGAGAGTCGGACTCCAGTGATGATCCTTTCATCCCTACTCCGCATGAAGGAGCACCCCGCAACTGGAGTACCACAAAACACACATCTGCACACCCGCACGGACCCCTGCAATGAGACACAGCTGAATATTCTCCTCAATCTTCCTCATTTACGCTCTTTAAGAACTCGTTGACTTGAGGTAACAAAGTGTGGCACCTCACAGAGGCATCAATGAGAGCTCAAGGGCTGACGAAGTTCAACCATCTTAAGTGGTGTGAATGAGGACTATATTTGTTGCTTTCACTCAGAGTGGGTTTTCATCTTCGTGCACAGTGTTCCTGTTTCACACCAGCACCATAGAGACCAGGACGGAAATTTAACTGGGAGAGCAGGAAGCTCTGGATCAGAGTGGAGAAGAGATTATTGGACCCGGTTTCTCAGGCACCATGCAGTCAGATGACCTCTTCATCCGCAAGTTTCGCCGTCAGAACATGCGGCCGCCTATTGCCACCGTCAACTTTGACCCAAAACGGGAAGCAGGTGTAGTGGAGTGGCCGCCCAGGAGGGAGGGGGATGGAGCTGCTGATGGAGACAGCCTCACTCCGAGCCGTGTGGGGCTGAACCTGAGGTCGGTGGGCCGGGGTCACATCATGCAGAGAAGTAACAGCGATGTAACCTTAGGTGACTTGGACTCATCTGCGAAGGCAGTGGGCAAAGCAGCTCGAGTGGTTGGTGAGAAGGTGGGTGCAGGGGCTCAGGGCGACTCAGGTGTGCTGCTACACAGGGAATATGGCAGCTTATCTTCACTGGAGAGACAGAGTCAAGCCCAGGAGTTGAGCACTGATGACCAGGGGCCCCTGAGTCCAAACGCCCTCCGCTTCAAAGACCCTTTCCTGCTTTTAGGACTGCAGGGCAATCCTCCAGAGCCTGATGGATTTTTTCGGGGGCTGTCTGTTTCCACAGGAGACTCCCCAAAACCTGCCAAGCCACCGAAGCCTGAAGGTCTAAGTAAGAAGACCAAACCTGTGCCCCCTCAGATCCCTCAACCAGGTCCGTATGACAACATTGGTGGTGGAGCCTGGGTGAGGAACTTTGCCCACTATGATGTTCAGAGCATCCTGTTTGACCTCACCGAGGCAGCCACAAACAGAGACAGCATTGGACGGAAAAAGAATATCACCTCAGGGGCTTCAGCCGCCTCCCAGCTGCGCCCCCTGTCTCAAGCCTCCCCGTCCTCACCTGCACAGGGCGGGGGAGGCAACGGGGGGAATGCAGATGACCCCGAGCAGTCGCTGCTGCTGGACGAAGGCGATGGCAATGACAATGAGCTCCTACTCAGCTGCCCCCACTTCCGCAATGAGACGGGGGGAGAAGAGCAGGTGGGTCTGGGCAGATCCCAGGAGAGGCGGGGACTCTGGTCGAGCCTGCGAACCCCAAACGATGCAGTGTCGGTCCTGGAGGAGCCCAGAGAGAGTCATGTCCAACAGCAGGGCAAGAGCAACTACTTTATAGAGCATGCAGATCTGGGAGCCCATTACTATCGCAAATATTTCTACATGAAAGGTATGTGTAGTGCAAGTCATTGTTAATTGTTTCTGTTTATACCTCTTCAATTGAAAGAATATTTTCAGGAAAATAGATTGTAATCTAAACTGTAATATAGTTTGACTTTTTTGGAATGCTCTTTTAACTTTCAACCGGGATTTATATTTTATTTCAGCCTTGTGAAAGTTTATTGTAGAAGGAAACAGACAAAAATAGCTTTTTTGTGTGCCACAGTTAATGAAGTTGCTCTTTAACAGACCTGTCAGCAGCTTGTTTTCGGTCCACTTACTTGGTTGCTGTAATAACCATTTATTTAGCAACTACTTAATTTAGTATTTGCATGAAATGTAAGATTCAACCTACCCTAATCATTTTCACACAGTCCCTTATGAGGGTCATATTTTAACCCCAACACACAGTCACAGTTTTTTGACCCGGTGCTGCACTTCCATTATTGTTCTTCCCACTTGTATTTATTTGACTGTATTGTCATCACAGAACACCAGAATTTCTTCGGCATGGACGATCGCCTCGGTCCAGTGGCCATCAGCTTCCGTCGAGAGGAGAAAGAAGGATCCAGCGGAGCTCAGTACAATTACAGAATCATCTTTCGCACCACAGAGGTAAATCTGCATTTTCTCTACCCCAATGCTCTCCTCGGGTTCAGTGTGTGGTAAAAGTGATTCAATTGGATGTGATAAATGTGAATCGTCTCCTCAGATGAAGACACTGCGAGGTTCCATCTTTGAGGAGTCAGTGCCTTCTGCCGCCCGTCACACGACCCCTAGAGGCTTGTCTCCCAAGAGGCTGCTGGAGTTCATCATGCCCGAGCTGAACCTGCACTGCCTTCGCTTGGCCTCAAACTCCCCCAAGGTCCGGGACACCCTGCTGAAGCTGGATGAACAGGGGGTGAGTAAGGCTACGTCTGCTTCTGCTGACACTGAAGACTGCTGCATGTGTCAGACAGAAAGCTTTGCAGGACGTCAGATATTGACAAATAGCAGCAAAGGTTTTTCAAAGGTCAGGACATTTTTGTTAACAAACTGACATTGTGAATACTGCACTATCCAATATATCTGTTCTATAAACACTCAGTGTCCACTTTATTTGGTACACCTGTCAGTGTAATACAATACAATACAATACAGCAGCCCACCATAACATCTATGTATATTCTTCCCTCAGCTACTTCTGCCACCATGTT
>NW_024042986.1:0-26053 GCF_014851395.1 Micropterus salmoides | reverse complement strand
CCTGGCCAAGCAGCAGGGGAAGTCTCGCCTAGCATGGTGAGTCCAGCCCTGAGAAGCTCCTACAGCTGTTTCTGCACATACATCTTCCATTATTTGCAGAAGAGGTATATACAGCGTATGTAAGGGGGGTGGTCAAAGACCTTCCATCTCCAGGCAGTAAATACTGTATAGGTATGCTGTTCCCAATCTCATGCATACTTAAAACCTTCTGTTTGCAGTACTAGGGTCTACTTGCAATAATGTACTGTAGCGGTTTAACCATGTTAAACAAGTAATGGCATGTTTCAAACCTCACAAAAGGATACATGTCTCTGAAAACACTACCCCTCCATTTGTTAAGCACAACACAAACAGATTTACTTTTTCAAAAAGCAGAGCGAAAGGAAAGAAATGCAACCACACATTCAGTTAATCTTCTATTTAGGTTATACTCAAGCAACAGGAACTAGCATTCTAAACCAGTCCCATTCCACATGATTATTCCAGTTTACAATAAAAATAAAACCCCAGTCTGGGATTTCCCGGCGGTCAGTACAATGCAAAAACCCAAAAATGTCCACTTATTCCCCAAAATACAACTGTTCATTCACAAAACAAAACTCAGAAGGGAAAAAAAAAAAAAAAGGAAATAGGAATAATGGTGGTTCCATTTACTTGACACGGGAAGTCGGAAGCCAGTGTGGCCCCGTAAACTGTATAAGTTGTACATTCGGTATCACTTTGTGAAATTCCAAACATCTCTTCCTTCTTTGCCACCTTGGCCAATCACCTACCGACACACATAAGCTTTGTACAGGCAACATAACTATAAATTGATTCATTTTCTACTCCCTTAAACATTTATCACACTGAAATTGGTCAGTGGGAGAACAATATTGTTTTGCAGCAGGTAAAAGCTAACAGCCCCATGGGCGTATATTTCAATGTTTTAACACCTAAGAGGCACTAAGGTCACCACTGTGCCATCCATCTTCATAGAAGAGCAGAGAAAATTATTTTTTACATCTTGATAATGTCACTACTGAAACTGCTGCATGTTTTAAAAAAATACGTACCGCTGTATCTGTGAAAAAAATACATTATATGCCTCTTTCCAATTAAAAGTTTGATTCTAGTAACAAGAGCAGTGTTGTGGAAAGGATTTATTTCAAGTTTAATCCAGTTTCATAATATTTTATAAGCCTGTGATACATGAGAAACAGTATTCATATCATGGAAAAATTCTAATATTTTCTGTTTTGGAAGGAGTGTGGTTTCACAGTGATAGCTGCAGGGAGAAATGCCAGTTGTCTATCTAATTGGCAGGGGTATTTTGTTTATGCAGATGGAGACTCACTGTGACAACTGATGCATGACAGTTGCTACATGAAACATTATTAATCTAAAATAAATTCAGTCATGTGTTTAGTCACTCATATTCTATAAATGTGTTGCAGGAGGAGTGTACATATCTGAGGGCCATATAGTGTTGAAATTGATATTTCTGTGATTGACAGCTACTGTAAATTCTGCTCAATTGCACACCACAGTTAAACTGACTTTAATTAAATTTGAAGAAAACAAACTCCTGCCATCTAATCTGTATAAAACCCATGTGTGCTCACAATGCTAATAGAGTTCAATAATAGAGGCTGCACTAGTGAGTAGTGCACTGCTGAGCTGACCTGTTTCTCATCCAACACATTTCATTGTATTGTTGGCCCCGTGTTAACCTTCATAAACCTGAACTGAACTACACACGTTCTAGTAGAGGTGGCAACACCACACTATTGTCTTTTTTTGTAGCAACTTAAATGTTTGCTTTTTTGATCTTTACAGAAAATAAGATTTGATGGGGGGAAAAATACAGATCTATAATCCATTCACTCAAACTGTGGCATTGGTCTGATGATCATCTTCAGCCTTGAATTTTTACAATTTGCAGGTGTTATATAAGGTTAAACTGATATGACCTCACGCAGCAAATACACAGAGTCTCAAAAATGATAAATGAACACAAACAGCTGGACCTTTTGCAAAGCTACCCGTCACCTTGAATCAAGCATTCTTGAAACAGGAGAGAGCCGCCCTAGGAGCCCCAAGCTCTCCAGAATCACTGAATGTCAGCGGGTTTTGGTACCACTAAATTGCATTATCAAAATCTACTTTTTTTGCACTTCACCTTTATTTCCATGTACAATCCTACAGAGTTGAACATACACACATGCTACATAAAATCACGTCCTCTCTCTCTACCTGCTTCAGCCTTCTCTTCATGCAGAGCAAGGACTCTACTTTGTGTTGACATTTTTACATCCAGTAAAGTTTACTAGAACTACTTGAAACATCACTTCCACGGATTTGATGTATCATGGCAACCAAAGCTGTCAGAAATAACGCTGCGCATCAAAAACGCCCGCTAGCGTTCCCTGCTGGGCGTTTTCAGAAGAGCAGCTGCCGTTATCGGCTGGTCTGGCAAAAAAAGCGGAACACGGGCCCTAAGGACCCTGAAGCTGATGATACATGGGGCAACTTTTTTGAGCAATGTTGCTGGACAATCTTGCTAGTGGCAAGTCCGACTATGTTTTCAACGCATAGCGGCGGTGCGGGGCGGGTTGCGGAGTGGTGACAGAAGGGGATTACGGTAGTAATCTTTACTCATTACCATTGACGGCAACGTTGCCCTGCACGATTGCTCTAAAAGTTGCTCTGTGTATCATCAGCTAAAGTGTTTTTTCCTGAGGCCTGCATCTTTTCATTTTTTTTTTCAGTCGCCGAGTGTTGAAAAATGTTCAACTTTGGGAAAAACGCTGTGCTCATCACTGTCACTTTTTGCCCAGCTGTCCAATCACATTACAGGAGGGGAGGGACAAACACCGCACCGAGCCATCAAGGCCGGATTAAGAAGTCAGAGGCCCCTGGGCACAAAGTTCTGTAGGGCCCTCATCCGCAGACCCACACATTCACTCCCCTGTTGATAACAGCGCTACAAATGCACCACAAAACAAAGCAACAAGGCTGACCAGAATCGAGCAGAGAAATCAGAACCAACAACGGAGTTCACAATGAGTTGGGCTTTTTTCACGTGAAATACATTACTTAAATAATAAAAATAGCACTCATCACTTCTCCTCTTAGCCCAAATAAGCCTGAAACATTCATGACCATACCAACCCTCCAGGCAGACTCCCGCTTTTCATTGCCCTCTCCCAGTTTCCTCCCGGGTCACAGCAGTGTGTTTAATGTTACAGTAGGTGAGTGGTGGAGGCCATCGGCGTCGCCAGGTCATTTTTCCAGGGGCTGTTTTGACTGTAGCCCCCAATGTAACTCAAAAACAGCAACAAGATATTTTCCATGTTAATATGCAATAATCTTCATGACGCAGAGAGAGAGAGAGAGAGAGAGAGAGAGAGAGAGAGAGAGAGAGAGAGAGAGAGAGAGAGAGAGAGAGAGAGAGAGAATTGCTCACAGCTTCAGGGCTTGTCCCCGACTTCTGAATTGCAAAATTGTAATCAATACATTTAAATGTAAATGTTGTTGGTCAGTGTCTAGTCAGTGTCTTAACACAAACGGTTAACAGTCGCTCTGTGTCCTGCTGTCTGTCTCTGTCCCCCTCGCTCTGAGACACTACTGTTTTACTGTCTCCAGGATGCTTCATTCCCTCTAAAGCTGCTGTGAACTGGACTTTCTCAGAGGTGCTGAAGTGAATTTGTGTGGAATTGTGGAGATATTTCTGTCTGATCACAAGTGTTTTCAGTTTCGGTTTTCTTCCTCTGATGAAGAGCAGTGCGCTCGTCTCATCCATTAGACTCTGTGTCTGTCAGACGGTCTAAAGAGGGTAGCCTCAGGGGTTGACTGTTAAACTGGCATACTGAGCAGATGCCCGGTGGGCCGACGAACCTTTGGGGCTGGTGTAACTAAATTATTTATTTATATAACTGCCGATCGGCCGATAAAGCATCTCAAATAACCGATATGTTTGCTACCCAGGCTGCAGTAGCTTCAACATCAGCTGCAGTGGGCTACTCTGTGTACTGCAGGCACTTGAAGTAGTAAAAGAGAGCCGTGGCCACTGCCAGGCAGAGGAGGAGGCCTGTGACAGCGAGTACGAAGTCATGTTTTGCAGAGGGGGTCAAATACTTATTTCACTCACTAAAATGCAAATCAATTTATAAAATTTTTGACAGGCGTTTATCTGGTTTCTGTTGTTGTTTTATCTCTCACTGTTCAAATAAACCTACCACCAAAATTATAAACTGATCATTTCTTTGTCAGTGGGCAAACGTACAAAATCAGAAGGGGATCAAATAATTTTTCCCCCCACTTCATCTGCATCAACCCCCAAAAACCCTCTATAGGATTTACACTGATCAACACGTGTACACATTCTCCATCATACAGGATTTACACCACATGACTGCAGCAATGCTTTCCTGGACCGAAATATCAATACATGTCCCTACTTACTGTGAATCACATCATGCACGCACATACAGCCTCACACACAATCCAGTTCTATGAATCAGATTCTTCCATAATTCACACACAAACACACATACAGTAAAAAGGCTACTTCATCGTGGCCACGTTAAGGCAGCCCTCTTTCACTTAAAAACTTAATGAGCTCCTCCTGCTTCTCTCCCTTCAGCTGTTGCAGGAGTTTAGGCTCAAAGCCCCGCTCCCAGTGACAGATGAGCTCCAACATGTAACAGTGCTCTGTGCTTTTCCCCACGCACAAGACCGCCGTGTTTCCAGTCAGAAAAACACCAACAAAACAGATTTTTCTTAGTTGAATAAACCATAAAAACACAAAGCTAAAAATATTTCCTGTGGATGGTGAATAGGTGATCCACTCTCATTTTTAGACTCTCAGCAAAGTGGGGGCGGAGCTTCACCTGTTACAAAGTCATATTAACCACGTTTACATGACCCCAGACTCACTCCCAAAGTCCACAGAGTCCATCTGCGTCGCTGCTGCATTCTACTAAATGTTTGTGCTCACACCAGAAGCGCTGCAGTGCGTCCGGGAAGCGTCCCAGCAGATGAACCGAGAAACGAAAGCGAGCCACAGAGAGCTTTGAAGAATGTAGTAAAAACACAAAAAGGACGTCATGAACATGGGGCAGGCTGCACGCTTCGCTGCTGAAATGCTTCTGAGAGGCTTCCAGTGGAAGTTGATACCATAAATAAACGTCCCTCCCTCAGAATTTCCATTATGCATGTTTTGTTAAAATGTGTTAATAAGTTTGCCATTTGTTTGAAATACAAATGTTACTGTATGATTATGTTTATTAAATGTGTCTCTTTAGAATCTAGTGTGTTTCTTGGTAATTGTAATTCTTGTGGTGGTCTACCACCAATAACACGTGTTACAAGTTGGCTCCTGCTTGTAACAAAGGGGAAGCTCACTCAAACATAAGCTTAATGGTTTTATTGTATCAACTAAACATAAACTTCAAGGCAAACGTCAGAAATCAGGAGTGTCAGGAGTGTCAGGAGTGTATGCAGTGAGCACTAAAGGAAAAGCTACATAATAAGTCACAAATGAGGAGTTGGCGTGTCCATGGGGTGGTGCATGACAGGAAACAAAAGACCAGAGCAGAGTTGGCTGCTGTCTTAAATACGTCTAAGCCAGGATGAACAGGTGAGCCACATCTCCTGACGACTCAGGCTTTGGCTCCGCCTATAGACAGCCTGGAACACACAAACACAAAACCAGCACAACACAGACAACCACAGCCACCGCCGTAAAAAAAAAAAAAGAGATTCTTATGGAGCACTAATTACATTCAAATCTTAAAGTTAGAGTTTACAATTTACCTTAAGTATAGGCAATCACATGAAAATGGCTTCTCTGGACAATTACCTCATTCACATAATTCCCGCTTACCGACTCCCACTCAGCTACTTGGTACCTTAGAAGCAATTTAAGAGACAGGAGAAAGAAACACTGAAAACAGATGAGAACAGGAACCATAACCACTTTAAATGTATGCTCAAGACACTGCATCAGCCGTAACATTTTCAGAACCTTTAATGTGCCGAACATCAAGATGGAAAGGCTGTAAGAACAAACACCATCTCATCAAACGCTGGTTTGGGTTCTGCAACAAATGTAGGAAGGTGAGAGGATTGTGGTCCGTTTACACAACTAGAGACCTTCACCTATTACCTATGTACACTTCAAAGTGCTGTAGAGCCCAAATCAAGTGCCTCCTTCTCTACAAGTGAGTAGTTCAACTGGTAGGAGTTCAGCTTGCGCAAGAAGTAACTGACCTTTCAATGCAAGATGCACCAGATGTGTTTGCAGCAGCACAGCCCCAGCACCCATATTACTGGCATCCACTTTAATCTGAAACCGTTCCTTTAGATTTGGGGCTGCAAGCACTGGAGCACAAGAAAGGAGAGCTTTAACATCGTCAAAAGCTTTCTGACAACAGTCTGGCCAGTGAAACTTGACCTTAGGACTCACCAGGTCAGTCAAAGGAGGAACTACTGCCGAGAAATTTTCACTAAATCTTCGGTAATAACTTACTATTCCAAGAAATCAGGTGAGCTCTTTCTTTGTAATGGGAGGAGGAAACTTCACCCTGCCCAACCACCTTACCCAGGTGTGTCACTGTGGCCTTAGCAAACTCACACGCCCAGGCCAGGCAATGAGACAGGGCCTGGATGCGCTGCAAATTTTCGTATGTGTCGCTACCCAGCAAACATGAGATGTCTGATAGACGTGCAGATCACGTGTATATATCGTCGGTCGTACCATATCTGTATGTCTGTACGACGTGCAAATCAGGTTCAATATTTGGACGTCTGATTAAGACCCTTCTTAGGTGTATTTTTTTGGATGTCCGTGGACGTGCAAGACAACAGCATGCAGAAAATCAACATGTGAAAATTTTAAATTAAGCAAAGAATTTATAATTCATTAGCAACATTTATTATTATTGGAGAGGGAAAGAACAAGTAGGATATAATTAATGCTCAAAATAATGCAAAAGCTAAACTTTGTGCACGACATCACCATTTCTCTCAAACACAGTAGGGCTGCGTTCAAAAAGTCTTTTTTGCTTAGGAAGGTTCCTAACTGAGTGACGTGAACCGGTGGCAGCCGTGATAAGAGCTGTTCGAATTCTCTAAAAGCTGAGGAAAGGTGCCTCAATGCTTCCTTTCAGATCTCCTTTAGCATAGGGTACACCTGACCATCCTTTACGAAAGGAAAGGAGAAAATGCCGTCCCACAATTCCATGTGGCGGCAACATTTAAAGCGAAGCACGTTCTCAAACTCAAACGATAAAATCCATCAACCGCATTTAGCAAGATCCTTGCAAGACAGGCGCACATTATGATACTTTAATAAGACTCACAGTTACCTTCTTTCTTTTGGTTTGTTTTCTTTTGGCTTTTTTGTAATCTGATACTGTTTCAACACCGTTTTATGTTTCGGATTGTTAAAATAAGCCATTAAGTGTTTTCTACAATAAAAATAAATAAATCACCAACCATGACATAGGAGGTTGATCTCCGTGTACATTACCATTGGCTATTAAGCCTTTTCTCTTCTTATGCCCTAACTTGCTAATATGCATATATCTTAAACTGTCAACAATAACTGAGACCCATGCGAGCTGTTACTGGTCTTGTAAAGTGATCAAAGTGAGGATAATGATGCAGCGTGGAGCCTCACATTATGTACTGCAGCCTTCAGCAAATTTATTTCACTTCAGTCTCAGATGCTGACACCCTCGCCTTAATAAAGGCAAAGATCCAGCTGGATAACCTCTACAGTAGGCGTTTCCCACACACTGATTTATTTGGGGCGGCCTGCCACATTATCAACGCTGATTTTCGATAGATTTTGTTATTTAAAACGAGTAAAATCGTATTTGATGACAGAGCGCTGCACAGTGCATATATTCTCTCAGCATCTCCTCTCTCTCTCTCTCTCTCTCTCTCTCTCTCTCTCTCTCTCTCTCTCTCTCTCTCTCTCTGCACAGTTACGCTGTCATTCTGTGGGAAACACTGTATTTACATACTACTGGGATTCATGTTGATAAATAGCCTATGGGTGGGCAGGAGGGTGAGTGTGACTATTCTCAATGTGACAACCCTGTCCATTAGTGACGGGTAACTTAGGCTACCTTATCTGCCTTTTTGCTATCTTGGTTATTAAGTAATATATTCCACCGTGTTGTTTAGATGGTCTGCGTTACAACAACATGGGGTGCAGAGTCAAAGATGTGCTTTTTGTAGTCCATCTTCAGAACATTGTAGTTTCATCACGGCAGTAAAATGCCGTCTTAGAAAAGAGCAGTTGGATACTCTTAGACCCGCCGTCCTCTTTTCCTAAGTCCTTACAGATTCTCCTTCACATCTTCATGACGTTTTCCATCAAGGTCACGGAAAGGTGGTTAGGAAAGGAGATTTATTTTTACCTTTCGGATGAAGCCTAGGACTATCTGCATAAATACTAGATCCTGTTATACAGACACCCGTACTGTAGGAGGCGATAGATGCACTCCCGCCAAAAATCCAAGTTAACAAACAAAAACGACGACTCACGGAGCATCTTTAGAACAGACCCACCGGCCGTTGCAACGACAACAAACCCACTGACCAAGGTAAGAAAAGTGAAGTTATGTTTATGAATGAGCTTTTTTGTAAACCAACTGTAAACTCCTGTGTACCGCGACTATTTCAGCCGACATTACTGTCTTAACGAGGCTGTAACTTACGTCAGTTGGGTGGATTAGATAAGATATTGTATTAACGTAAGACAATATATATCCAGTGGTACCAACCAAGTCATGCTAGCTTGTCAGGAAGTGGGTTAAATAACACTCCAAATTTAGGATACAGTTTTGACTTCTGACTTCGAAATATCTGAATTTAAATGGGTTCTGTGGGTACCTGAGGCAGTCAGAGGAGGTGGGGCTTTTGTTATGTATATTCACAATAAGGCGTTTCTGAGCATGGAAAAAATGTGCTTGCCATCTTATGGTGCAAAAACTACAATTCTAACCTCATGTCAGAAGTTTTCAATCACATTCCTGCAGTGATCAGCTAACATCCGAGCCTTCAGGTAAAAGTTTACTTCGATAAATAATTGCTCCTTCAAAAGCATTTAAGTTAAAGTGTTGTTGGCCAATTCCATAACATTTTAAATGCACATCGTCAAACTATCATCTATGCATGATTTGGACAGTGATGACAACCTGCCGGACATTAATAATAGTTTTGGCAGTGACAATGCCCCTGGCACTCCTAACAGTTTTGACTTTAACACTGATGTGGAACATGGGTCTACAGACTCAACGATCAAGCTGAAGTGAATGTGAACTTCGACGAGGACTTGAGACAATGGACCAAAAAACGGAGACAGAGATGTTTCAGGCTCTGAAAATCCAGCCTTGTCTGCCCGGTGGAGCTTGCTGGCAGGTCTCGGGGCAGGGAAATGTCCACATCCAGTGAGTATTCATCACATTACACAAGTCACTGTTTTTGTTTGAGACTCAATCATGTTAAATCTAAGAACATTATTTGTGTTTTTCAGACTCTTGACATGCAAACCTAAAGAGAGCTTGAGGTTCTACATCCGGGCACAGCGGCGGGTCCAGGGCCCAGCAACAGACACGGCGAGTTGTCCAAAGGTTGCATGTATTCATCAAAACGCTTTGCAATTCAGTGAGTACATATTCAACATATTACAGTCAGTAACTCAGTGAAAATAGGTCAAAGGTGCGCTGGATTTATACCAAAAGACAAAACGAGAGCATCATTGTGAAAAGGACTGTGGCAGCCTTCTGTTTTCCGATCAAGTTGGAAATAACACGTCTCCCTTTTTTCATTTTCCAAAACAAGTCTTTATGGTCTGGTGAACGATAGCATCTATACTGTGTATGATTGAGACTTTGGACTTCTGAATTAAACAAGACCCAAAGATTACTTTAAGCACAAGTTTTAACGCAGCTCAGACTGATAACAAAGTCTGTTGCAGCTAAGTTGGAGTACAGTTGGTAGTGCAAAATCTAGGATGTACAAGAGATTCAGATCTGGATCTTTTATTTTTCTTTATTTTTTATAATACATATATGTGGACAATGGGCCTGATTTACTAACATCCCGAATAAAGAGTACTAAATTGCGTGCGTATTCTAAAATATTGCATGTGTAAATTTAGTACCTGTTATGGGTGATTTACTAAGAATTATTGCGTAGATGACAACAGGAGCAAACACAGTGGAGGTGGCCGTATTTAAATGAGGGTTTTGCGTGTTTTAATGGTTTCCGCCATGGAGAGTCGGGAGGGAAAGTAGCCACCGCGTAAAAACCTTGGTTTGTTTCGTTCAGTGCGTCCCGAGTATGTGGAAATCATCCTGTCTGAGACTGCACTAAGTACTTGAGACAGCGCACCTGAAAAACTGCTTTGGGAAACCCCAGCAGAAACAGATACAGTATGCTGGAATGACCCAGACGCCAGGAAATGCCAGCAGATCGTGCTTCATCCAGCCAGAGGGAACGACCACCGACCGTCCACACCGTGCCCGGTCGCTTCGGATCTCCTGTCCCTTGCCCTGTACGCCCCAACGCCCCATTTCCTCTCCAGGACGTTCAATGAGTTGTGTCACTATTATGACCGGCATGCTGTGAACAGTTGGTGATCGTTCCCTCTGGCTGGATGAATTTCACGCGTGATCCATGCACTGCAGCTGGGGGCTCTCCGCGGCGCCACGCAACTTTCTAAATTCTTCCATCTCACGGAGAAAAGAAGTCAGGTCGAAATGAAATTTGGCATGAATGTTAATGCAACAATATCGCCAAAGCTAAAGGGAAATACAAAAAAATCAATTCACATAGTTCATAGAATAAATAAAATAAAATAATTGTATTTCTATATATTGGATACAGAATAATAATATCTAATATTGTTAATTTCTCTATGTTTTCTTTCATTATGGCTGTGTCTCCTTCTGGCAACGATAACAGCAGCCATCTCTGCTCAGCGCTTGACGGTTTGCACCTTCCTTTCAAACGTATTAAATACAGATGCTGTTGCATTTAGTAAATAAGAATTTGCATGTTAACCTCTCACTACTTTGCACAATAAAAATGAAACGCCCCCAGTTGCATATTCATCAAGGCGAAAAAAGTAGTAAATGAACAACAGTTGCTATCTTGCACTTTTGAAAGACGTCTTTTAAGTGTTAATTATCTGGTGATATCAAGTTTCCACACATTTTTACTAACGCAAACCTTTAGTAAATCAGGCCCTTGGTGTATAACTACAGGTTGCCTTTGCACATTTATAAGTTGGTGGACACAGGAAGAATAAAGAACTTAAAAAAAACTTTTAATTTTATAAATTGTGACCAGTCAAAACTAACACCAACCAAGTTCATCAATAATTCAGTGAGCAAGGTACCCTTCAGCGTCTGTCTGTGGCGTCTCGTACAGACCAGAGGTGCTAGCTAGCTACGTTCGTGTTAAAGGTATTGACAGCCCTCCGAAGCCCCCCTACCTTTCCCATAACCATCAGAAATGTAAGTGCCTAAACCGAAGTCACTGACTTTATGCATGTCGACTGGTGGATCCTTTTGTATTGCTGCGACGTAGCAAACTGTGGTTTCATACGGACGCTGAAGGGTACCTTTGGCGTCAAATAATTACGCTTTGTCACGCTGTCTGAAAGCGTTGGTGATGACGCACTGAGATGAGAATGCGTAGCTCTGTCCCTCTCTTCAGACACATCAACACTCTCCCAGGCTCCTTCAACATATTTACCTGTCCACCAGATGCCCTCAAGACCCTGTCTCCTGTGATTTCAGATAGAGACACTCCCCATCTGCTCTGTAATCACCTCATTCCTCTCACCAGGGGCCTGTACCACCAAGCAGGATTTGAGCTTATCCAGGTAACTTTGTGGTTAATCCTGGGTTTTCAGTACCACGAAGCTTGTTCACTTCTTACCGGGGTAGATCGAATGCCTCTCTGATGCTAGTAGACTTGTTCATGTCTGTGACTGGTCATCTGCTGCTAACACCGCCTCTTTTATGTGAACGTGCTCACGGCTGGATTGAGAAACCCTGAGTTACTGAGTTGATAACCAGCTTCTCGGGACCGCTTATCCCGATCCCAATTGTTAGGGTTAGTGAAGATATCCTTGAAATGTCCTCGCTTCATGGTTTTCTCCGCCCACCTCCTCACCTGCATCTCATTCCTTCTCTTGTGTTCCTCCGTTAGTTTGTCCTAGTTGCCATGTTGCTGTCTTGCCTTGTGTATTTGCTTTCAAGCTTCTGTCACCTGAACCCGGACCTGAACTTGGAAGGTTACAGGAAGCTAAGAAGAGAAAAAGAGGCTGCTGGATGTTGGCGAGAGCTTGGTGAAATAAAAGGCTGCAAAACAGATGCCAAGCTGGCGTTTTTTCTGTTAGACTAGTAAGTAATATTGCTGTGTCTTGTGTTGTTGACTTGCTAGTTTTTGATCATAAGTAATGTAATCATAACAAATGCATGTGTACAGCTGTCCTTATTTATGACAGCTGTGAATTCCACTCTAAAACAGCAGGGGTCTAAAATCTTACTAAAAAAACAAATCTTACATAATGTTGCTTTGAGTTATTTGTTAAAAAAAAATCATGGTTCCAGCATCACTATGTGAGGATTTGCTGCTTTTCTTTTTAATAATTTATTTTTATCTAATAATTTTGAATTCTTCTATTGGTTGGACAAAACAAAGCATTGTGATAGCGTCACTTTGTGCTATGATAACTTGTGATTGATCACTATTTACAGATTGCCAAACAATCAATCAATTAATCGAGAACAAAATCTACAGATTAATTCAGAAAGCAAATAATCATTACCTGCAAAACAGTTAAATATTTGCTCCACTTCTCTAACAGTAATATGCTGGTTGCACATTAATGCATGTGTAATGATATGATAAATACATTTTTTTTGCATTTTATATGAAGTACATTTTCCTGATTATAATTACATACATACATTTACCTAAGTATAATTTTCAATCCAGAGCATTTATTTGTAACAGAGCTTTTACATTGTGGGATTAGTATTTACATAAGTACCTAAGTAAAGGATCTAAATACTTCCACCAGCACAGACTTAGGAGCACGTTAACTGCATTTTGACAACGTCCTTGCTTAATTAAATTTCATGAGAGCAAGCGATCAATACTTGTGCCTTTTACTGAAAGACTGAAATAGCCATAACCGTATTTCAACCTCTGAACAGTGCATGTTAGCACTGTTCAGAGTGGCATGTTAAGCTAAATGTTAGCGCCAGCATGCTAACATGCTCTTAGTGACAAAGTTATTATGCTAATGTTCAGCAGGTAATCTGAACCATGTTCACCAGTTTAGCGTGTTAGCATGCTAAAATTAAAAATTTAACCTGAAGATGGGGCTAGAATAAATGCATTCAATTGTTAATAAGGTTTTTCAGTCTTATGGACCATTCAACTAACCGCTGTACATTGCAAGTAAGTGGACGCTTCAATAAAAGGCCCCATATCAGCCCCTTATTGGTGTCACCATACCAAACAGAGCATTTTGAATGCCTGCATTTGTATCTTTGTAAATTCTGATTTAATTAATGACTCAGATATTGCTTTGACTGTGCACTCTGTCCCAGCCAGTATCGGGCAGGGCAGTGTCGGTGCACCAGCCTGCAGTTGATAGTGTGACTTCTCTCTCTGTCGAAGGTGATGGAGTATGTCTTACCTGCGACACGCCAAAGAAAGCAATTGTAGCCGTTGATGGATGAAGTTTCTCAGTGCGGTGGTGTCTGGCTGCGCCCTGGCTTAAATCAATCTGTTCATGTAGTCTCTGTCAAATTGATTATCTGAAAATACAAACAGATTTTTCCTGAGCAGTATGCTGCTATTAAATCACGTAGCACAAGCACAGCAATGTCTAAGTGGTGCTGCTCTGCTTTCAGAGGCATTCTGGGTAAATATGTTGCCAAAAAGATAAACACGGAGAAAACATCTGATGTCAGGCTTTTTGTCATAGCTGTAAGATTTAAGGTGATTTTGACTTTCATTCATTTTCCTTTGGTCATCCATCAATAAAGCTCTTTCTTTAAACTTCGCTGGAAAACACAAACAGACCACAGGTGCAGGGCACCAAGGTCATCATGTCCTCTGCCTGCTTTCTTCAAGTCATGCTGCAATTTGCATTTGAAAGTTCGACATGTCATGATATGTGTTTTGATATATCTGTTGTATAATGCAATTGTCAGATTAAGGAGGAATACTAGTGGATATTAAACAGAAATCTGACAGAGAGTAAATTAGGGTTCCTGCCTCGAACTGCGCTGATTGCAATCGACTGCGTATGCAAGGCGATCACCAAACATCAAGGCTTTCAGGGGAAGTGTTAAACCCTCACAAGGAGCTGGTTCAGTGACGGAGTGCAAAGGAATGATTTGAAACGTTTGCTTTGCATTCGCTGCATAGGGCTTGATGTTTAGATTGGTCCTGTGCAAGCACTCAGTCAGGCATGTGCTTCCACTGAACTGATGCTGCTAAATATTATTCCAATCCACTCAGCTCAGATATCTCACCCCGTTGAACACTTTTCCCCCTTTGAAGCTCTGCCACCTTCTTTTTTTTCCTTTCCAGAGTGGCACCTCAAATGGAAGGTTGGTAGTTATAGTAAAAGTCTTTACAGATGTTAACATTTCAAGTTAGATCATGTTTTTTCAGGAGATATATTAACAATTCACAGTATTTCAGCGTTGGTCAGATGCATTGTTAGGAACTACAAGACTACATTTTGAAAATAGTTTGAAAAAAAAAAAGTCTTTTCTAAAATGATTTCCATGTCAAAGTGAAGTTTTTAAAAATGTCACAACCCGACAGCAATCAATAAATCAAATGCTCTGGCACAATAAGCACGGCCAATCACTAGCTCGCGTCCCTGCCTGTCTACCTACTTGCGCTAGTCTGCCTGTGCACAATGTGAAAATTAGTTTTGAAGGGAGGCCTGAAGGGGGGGGGCTTTGGGTTTGGCCGATAGGGCGGCGCCATGTTGAGTTTTTGCAACCAGCGGCACCAGACGTGACCATATTTGGACGAGATGGTGGAGCTAACGGCCGTGTGCGGAGCTAGTTAGCTTGCTTAGCTTATCTATAATTCATGTTAACTGTCATTTTAACAGGGCTGATAA
This sequence comes from Micropterus salmoides, assembly GCF_014851395.1. NCBI lineage: Eukaryota > Metazoa > Chordata > Actinopteri > Centrarchiformes > Centrarchidae > Micropterus > Micropterus salmoides. The sequence goes on along the minus strand of NW_024042986.1, from coordinate 10,884 downwards.
CTTTGTCTAGCGAACAACAGTCTAAACACTAAATGTCCTCACCAGAGAAAGTGAACAGCCGACTCCTAATAAGCTTTTTCACTGGCGCTGGTTAAATTTACACAGTGTTGTGGGTACGAGTCTGATTGACAGGTCACCATAGTAACGACTTGTCAATCATAGATAATCCCGCCCTGAATCATCCTCTGCTTTATGGTCTATTTTAAAATAAATGGGACCATAATTTACTAAGTGAACATCATTTTGTATTGAAGAAGACTTGAAACTAGAGACTGAGACCATAAACTCATCAGGAAAGTGTTCACTGAGGTAATTGTTCAGGTGAGAAGTAGAAATTATTTCTAACAGAGACGGACTTCTTTTTGCAACCAGAAGAGTCGCCCCCTGCTGGCCGTTCAATAGAATCCAGGTTTCAGGGACTTTCCCGTTCGCATCAGATTGCTGACAGGAAAGCCTTCTGCTTGGCTGCAACGTAATTCTTGCCACTTGCCACTGATAGGCTCAGGTTGTTATTACAAGTGTGTGACAACATTATGGAGAGAGAAAGACTTTTTTTTTTTAAAGCATAAGATCCTTTTTGTTTAAGCAGGAAAAGTCACTATATCGTCCTCGTCAAAGCCACCAGCCGGTACCATTAAACCACCAAGAACAGGGTACTTTTATATGACGTACTTAAATGAGCACCAGGCAAACCTCAAACGGTGAAAAACAATGTGGAAAAGACGATGACAATTTGGCATTGCTGTTTGATTCATGAATTTGAGGAAAGTTACCTCATTGCTCGACACAGACCTGGGGTCTCATTTATAAAACTGTGCATAGAATCCTGCACCCAAAAGCCAAAAATGGTGTTTGTCAAAAACTAGTCAGACTTGTAAAACCGTGCGTACGCACACCTGTAAGCAAGTTCCCTTTATGAATCACAATCAACTTGAAATGTGAGGGAGCTCCATGTCCGACCCTTCAAACGCCCATAGTTGCCTATAAATGGTCAGTGAAACGCCGCTCATTAATATTAATACGTCCTGACTGCAGGAAGAAAAGGAGGCAAATTCTACTACTAATCTGGATTCCCCCCCGTTTGACAAGAGATTAAACCAAATGCATTCCGCTTGTGTTTAAACATTTATTTAGGCTCCACAAACAGTCCACTCACTTAAAGAGGCTGCTGATGAGTTAAAAGAAAACTAACTTTTAATACAATAGTGTTATATTTTCCATAATGTGTTTTTACAAGCGGCGCATCACATCCACACGCTGGCGCACGGCGTTTGGCTCGATAAGGCAACATGTGATAATATGAAACTTTGCACTCTTATTTGCTTGACTGACGCGCTGACAACAATTTAAATGTAACTTTTCCTCCTGCTCACCTTATTTCTGAGAATGAATTGCACTGCATGCAAGTATTAATTAATATGATTCCTGATTAAATTGTCCAACATATTTGAGGCGTTCTTTTGCAGAAACAGAATCTCAGTTTGTGTTTATGATCCTAAATCTGGATCTTTTTTGCTGCAAATGATCTTAAATTATGTGGGGGTTTTGCAGACTTCAGGAAAATCAATCATATAAGGTGTTTGTTTATTCAGCTTTAAGCCTACAATACTCAGAGGTAATATTTCGATTTATTTCACACAATAATAGGTCTATTCATTTCAAACAGTTTCATCCTTCTGCCATGTGAGTCACCGTTTCTCTTTTCTCCTCTTCATGTGCGTACGCACGGTTCAGAGTTTACTTACGGGACGCACATTCTCCCGTCAACTTTGTTTTTTATAGGTCACTACCTTTGCCTGGGAAGTGGCGTCTGCACATTTCAGCCCTGTTTTGGGCCTTATAAATGAGGTCCCAGATGTTTTAATTTGCTGCTTTTTCCTTCTCCTCAGCGGAGCAGAGAGCTTCAGTAAATGTTTAAGTGACATCATGTACGTCATGATTCATTTGCTAAGCCTCGTTCCATTACACTGTCGCATTGTGCTTTTATTGTTAAACAAAACCACCTCAGCCAAGTGTAAAAAGCGTATTTCAGAGATTTTGGGCGTTTACAATATACAGTATATTGTGTTGACCCCTGCTTAGTGTCTGTGTGCTTCCATGCCTGACAGTGTTAGATGGTGTGGTCATCAGTGCCTTCTGGACACCTGGACCCAGTGTTACCAGAATCTAAAAGCTCAGTTACTCACCTCTTGCTCGCCTCCCTGCAGGCACCTTATCCAGCCATGTGGCGGCCTTAGGTTCTCCATGGTTCTCCTTTGCTTTATGCACAACATTCACACACTGTTCTCAGCCTCCAGTACTCATTTCATACAGATCTGACTGACGAACACAGCCCATGCTTTGAGATTTGTACTTGTGCTTATATTTTACTGCACTGAAATTTGACACATCAACAGTGTCTAGTCTGTAGTCCACAAAGAAATACCGGCACCTTCACCTGAAATTCTGACATGACATTTTTCACTCCACTTTCTATAATTTGTATAATTCATCTTCCATTTTGGAGGACTGACTTTATCTTATTGAAATGTCAGTCATTTGAGACAGAGCTAAATTAGGAGTGTCTTTGATGAGGACAGAGCACCAAGAGCATGAAAGCTATGGCACAATGAGTCATATTGCATTGCATTCTTTTTATTTTACTGTACATTAAGTTCTATCTAAAATACATTTTTCGATATTTTAAAATATCCTCCAGTTGAATCAAATGCACCCACAGAGATTTGGAAACTAAAAGCCACAAATATAAAAAAAAAAACCCATCTCTCTTCAGGTGAATAATTCAAGTCCATTCTTTTGAACATGCTGCCAACAAAACTACCAGGAGTCCAGAGTCAGAGAGAACGAACAGAGCCCACCTGCCTTCACACACATCGTTAAGATGCAGACCATATTTTCAACACTATCTTGTTGCTACTGTTTACATTTCCCCAGATGCAAATGCACTCCAGAATTACTGAGTGTAGAGTGTATCTGTATATAGATATATATGTATTAGGGATGCAGTGATTAGTCGACGTAATCGACGACATGAAATTTCCTTGTTGACGCTACAAAGAGGCCGTTTGAGGGATAGAAAGCAATCTGCTCATTAAGAACATTTCTGGTGGTTCAGGGGCGGCAGTAGCTCTGTCCGTAAAGTTTAGGCAGGAAACCGGAGGGTCGCCGGTTCAAAGTCCAGCTCGGACCAGAGTTGAGGAGTGTGGACTGGTAGCTGGAGGGGTGCCAGTTCACCTTGAGCGAACCTTCAACTGCTTGAGTGGCAGCCCCCTCGCTCTGACATCTCTCTGTTTGTGCATGTGTGTGTCTTTCAGACCTGTGTGTAAATACTAACATAATAATAACAGAGAGAAAACATTGAGCTTCCCCTTGTGGTGGTGGGGGGGGGCTCATAAACTGAGGCTCACAGAAGACCCTTTCTCTCTCTTGCCTGTGCAGACTTTTGCTCTTCTTCACCTGCTCTGGGAATGTCTCATGATTCAGAAATACTGGTGAATGTATAAAAAACATCACCCAGGTCAACTTTAAGCTCTGCCCGAGGTTATATGTTCTCAGTGATCCACAGAGGACATCTCGCTGTGGAGCCAAGGACTTTATTCAGACCAGTGTAATGGTAGGAAAGCAAATTTTAATGAGACACTTGAGGCCCCGGGAGAGCTCTCATTCAGGAATGGTTCATGGAGTTGGCAGAAGTTCATATGAACAGATTTCTTTCAGCGCTAAGGACAGGACGGAGGAATATCTGGCAAATGAATCTGCTCGTGTATAAGATTTGATTATCATGTATATTATCTGATTGATTTATTATTATTATTATTTCATTTATTAGTAGTGTTATTTTTGTTATTTTTATAGTTAGTATTAGTACTGTCGTACATGTATATGTACAGTATCTATGAGTGTGTGTGTATATATACAGTACATATATAGAAGTCATTTGCTTTGTTGACTGGAAAGCGACTATGCTTACGTAAAAATCAATAATATACTAATTACAAAAAAGAAGTGGAAGTGATAATGGTAAATGGACTGTACTTGGAAAGCATCTTTCTAGTCTTCCGACCACTCAAAGTGCTTAGTATAGGGACGTGACAGTGGAAACCCATGTATATATTTGAAAGTAGGCTGTACATACAGGTGATATATGTTTGTGACAGCAGAATTTATGTATGCGAGAAGTCCTGAAAGAACTGTGGCTCGCATGACCCATCCTAGATTCGGCCAGACACACTCCAACACACGCTTAGCCAGTCATTCTCGCATCTTGTTCAATGTGTCAGGCACACACACACACACACATCCAATAATAGACTGTACACGTACTATGCTGGCTATACAAAGAGTTGTTGGGAGTGTGTGGCAGACTGGCTTCAGTTTTCAGGGAGGTGAGTTATTAAGATGTATGCGACGCTGGCTGCGCTGTGGGAGAAGGTCTGCACCATTGAGCTCACTTCAAAATGTGAATAATTAGGATGGATTTCCGCCTTGTGGGAAAAGCCAGTAGCAGCATCCTGGAAGCACATTAGCAGGGTGTTGAGCAGCCCTCTGACAAAAACAAATGTCCCCCGTATGCCACAGTATCTCCTGTGGCACACGGGGGAAGGAGCTCTTTTATTGTTCCTGTTGAGAGCCAGAAGTGCTTCTCAGTTAGACTCTGTGGCACCTAGTCTCCTTTAATGTGCTCTTATACCCTGCCCACCCTGTAAAGTAGGTAGGACTTTAAATAAAACACAACGTAGGATATTGTGCACCTGGAAAACGACCAGTACTGTACAACTACTGGCTAGAGCGACATAATGTTTGGGATTCAGATTCAGAGGACGATAATAGGTGACACCTTAAGACTTAAGGTTAAAATAGCAATTTTGCTGACGTGTTGGCTCTAATGGGTAGACCGCTTTGAAATTTGCTGAGCAAATGAAATGTTTGATTTTAATTACCTCATTACTTCCTCTAGTATGACATGGTGGCACTATGCTGATTTTTGTCTGGGTTTATTATTAAAATAACTGTGTTTCTTTACATTCTTAGTTAGTTGCTTTGTAGGATTTTGTGCGTTTCTCCATTCTGCACACGACCTCGTGCATCCTATTCACTCTCACGTTTGGTCTGAAACCAGCATAAAGCTCTAAGGCCCCAACACACACAGGTTTGTGCAAACTCACATTTCACAAGAACTAGTTCAACGTTTCCCACTAATTTAAATTAACTAGTTCCTGCTCATAGCTAACAATTTAGAATTTTTAGCTAAGTTCACAGACCCAAAAACTCAACGAGTTCACGTTAATGTCTTTTCTTTTTTTTTTACCTTTACCAAATGCTGTGAGTTTGACTCGGGCAGAGGAACTTTGTGACTCTTGGCTCGTGGTCTTACCTTTTGTTAATGATATCTTGTGGTCTTCATTAACTCAAAGATATTTCTCAAGACTGGTCGGATGCTTCAGCTCGATTCAGTGAACACACGACTAGTGCAGACATTCATGGTGCCCAGAGTATGAAGCTCGTTGACGTCAGCGATCCCCTGACTTTTCCTCTAGCGCCACCAGCAGGTTGACAATTTTGGCTTTTACTTTAATGTCTCAACAACTACGTTTTGTACAGTCATTCATGGTTTCCTCACAATAAATCCTACTTACTTTGGTAATCCCCTGACTTTAGCATAAGGTTAAAATTTTAGATTTTTAATGAAATGTCTTGACACCTATTGGATGGATTGCCATAAAGTTTTGTTCAGGAGTCCATGTCCCCATCAGGATAAACTGTAAGCACTTCAGTGAATCCATGAGTTTTTACACCTACAGCACCATTATCAGGTCAAAATTAAATTTTTTTCCCAGTATACAACCAAATATGCATATAACTAAACATCAGCATGTCACTGCGGGCACTGCCACAGTCTCACAGCGCTGCTAGAAAGGCTGTAGCCTCTTAGTCTTATTTGCGTATAATGTTGCTTATAGGTTTACATCAATGTGCGCCAAGTAGCAAAACAAATGCCAGGCAAATAAAGCATCAGCTGTTAGAATGGCTATTAATCGTAGGGTTTGTGGTTTGATTCCTAGCATCTCCTATCCACATGTCAAAGAGTTGAGCAAGACAACTGAACCCCAAATTCCTGCTGACGGCACGGCAGGCCCCCAGCTTTGATGCCACTGGTGTGTAAGAATGGGTGAATGAGATCCTCTGTGAAGCACTTTGTCCTGCTCAGGCAGAAAATCACCATGCAAGTGCCGTGCATTTACCACCATGCCATGTATTTCATCTTATCACAATTATCATTTCATTTTATCACAAAAGAAGTCTCTGGCAGTTATTGTCCTTTGAGGCTTCCTCACAACATTGTGGTATGATTTTCAAGTGGGGAACTGTGAAGGAGCTTTTCATCCTTCACAGGTCACGTTCAAAGGGAAAGAGAGAATCCCCAGACAAACCCTTTTATGGTGACTAATGACACATTTAATTCAGCTTCTTGATTAAATACAAATGTGCATTATTACAGAATAAACTATAATGACTAAAGGTATTAGAAATTGTTATCATAATAACGTTTAAATATTGTGTACCAAAACCTGATTGCAGAATAAATCCTTTCTCTTTAAGTTTTTAAAAAAAACAATTGTCTGTTTCCAATTTAGTAGGGACTGAGCCTATTGTTTGTTCAGTGAGGTTGTCTACACGAAATCTGTTTGCCTCGTAGATATAGTGGTTTTCTTTGCAGTTAGGTTCATATTACTTTGTCTTTGCCCATGGTAATGTCATCCACAGAATGTTCACTTGGAATGTGGTTTATATTGGATATAACAATATCAGGGCTGACAAGTCAAAATTCACATAAATAAAACTCAAACTGATGCATCGTATTTTACAAGCCGTGCCCTTTAGTGTGGTCTCAGGGATGTGTGTGTGTGTGTGTGTGTGTATGTGTGTGTATGGGATAGAGATACAAAATGAGAGTGAATCATTCTCTCACTCTCACTATTCTCTGAAGCAGAGCTCTCTTGCGGCGTAGCCAGAGTTCAGTGGATAGTGTGTGTGTGTGTGTGTGTGTGTGTGTGTGTGTGTGTAAATGACATGATGATAATTCATCCACATTTCACCTCTATTATTGTACATAGAACAGCATAAACCTATTAGTTGGCTGACAATAAAGACATGCCACCATAGAAAATAAGACTGGAGGTCTTAAGCTCTGCTAATGGCCAATATAATTTGCAAAAAACCCCAACATACTAACTCACTTACTATTCTTAGAGCCCTAACAGCAGTGGTGGTAAAAATGTGAGGTTTGTCCCGACGGTGGTGCTAGAGGAAAGGTCACGGGGTCATCATGATACTTTTTCTGACGTTAGATACTGTGAGGCTGGCTGTTGCATGAATGCCTCATTTTTATCGCCCTTTTAATTTAGTTTTCATGGCCTTTTAAAAATGTTATGTTTCTGGATATCTAGTTCATAATCAGTCTTAATCTGCCTTTTTAATCTGTGCCTGATCAACAGTTGATCTACACGTCGGCATTACCCTTGGACTAGTCTAGCAGTTTTGAGCCACTGACAGCCGCCGTGTGGACACCGCTACGTAGCTAATGGAGCTAACAGCTAATGTCCACTATCGCAAGCCTCCCCAGTGTTTTTGTAATCATTGAACTGTTTTAATGTTATATTTGCTCTGCGAGGGCAGCTTAAAAGCAAAAAGAGATATCCGACGGTTCTCAGATGAACAGCGATAGTTATAGTCATAGGAAACAGGCTTCACTTGGGCATGCTAGGTAGTCGCATGCTTGCTGCTAATCTGCAGCGCGCTGTTCTGTCCTACACACATGACTGACTGTTTACATCACATATGCCTATCTTTCCTCCCCTATAATCAGATCAGGTTTTGAAATGCACTATAGAAATAAAGTTTATCACTTTATTATTGTTATTGTTAGTGTACACTCGCCAGCTACACTGCAAACAGTAGAATGTAGGTATGTTCCTAACCACTAGCCACACTTAGCAATGTAGAGGCTAGTTTGTATTGATTGTGGCCACTCTTCTTTCAGAGTTAAACAATTTAATACTTCACATTACCTCTCTTGGGAGGTTGATGTTACTGGAGAGCCAATCTAAGATGGAAATCATGGGAGGTATGTGGGCACTCCCGCCTGCATCGCCACTCCTGCCTTTCAGCTTTCTCTTAAAGTGTTAAAGCAATTTCTCGCCAGGAGTTCAATTCCAAATTCTATAAATTTGGTAACGGTGGATCTCCTCGAAGAACCTTTCTTCAAAACAAGCATGCTTTTTGCAATCTGGAGCACGCATACAGTCCGTTGTTGTCATATATCACTGTGACTGTGGCTGGCTCTGCTGTTTCAGAGCTATGAAACCAGTGATGTGACTGGCTCACACTAAGCACTATGCTTTCCGATCAAATATTCCATTTCACTCAAGCCATTGCTTTTTTGCGGTGCGGCACGTACATGAACCAAAATAGCAGACGGGCTTGAAGATGCCTACACATTGTGTGCAACCAAAACCACTTTGCACTTTGTGATCACTTTGTGCTTGCGTAATTACAATCGGGCCAAAATTTGGGAAATGTTTTGTCCTGAAGGTGGTGCTAGAGAAAAGCTCCAGGAGTGTCAAAATTGAGAATGGTTATTCTCTGGGGAGCGTGAAAGTGGTCAGTGCATTTCATTCCAGTATTTATTAATTTAGGTATTTCTTGCAGCGGTCCAACATGGGATACATTGGTTCATAACGAAATACCCACAAAACTTCTGACATTCCAATCAGCCTCAGCTGTAGTTTGTGTTTAGTGCTATTTGGTAAATGTTTGCCTGCTAACACACTAGATTAAGAAGGTAAAAATTGAAAACACTATATCCGTGTAATCAGCATGTTAGTATTGTCACTGTGAGCCATTTAGCATGCTGACATTTAGCTCAAAGCATCGACTGTAATTATTAGTAATTACAGTGTTGTAGACTCTTAGCTTTGTTTATTGTGTCTGACAGAAACAATAAAAATTCATATAAGAAAAAATGTTTCATGGGAAACATTCACTGGATTTTAATATTGCACAGATGTAGTGTTGTAGATTTTCATTGTACTCATTCATGGATCTAATTTCTATCTATCTATCTAACATAAAAAGAGTAGTCTTAGCTACAGGGATCAAGTTTATTCGTACTTCTGAGAAAAGAAATATAAAATAAATATATATATATTCTATTCCACAGTACATTGCTCTTTACAAGCATGTTAATCTGGAACTCACTTCTCAAAACTAAATAAAGTCAACAATTTACAGAAACATATTATTTGTATAGATTGTGTGTTGTTGGTCATCGTTGTTTTTTATATACATATTTACATGCAGTATACCATTTTTCCCCTACTCCCATGTATATAACATTTATGCTGAGGCTTCCTCCCTTTTGTTGTCCTTGTTTTTAGCTGTATGTCTGTTTAGTTCTCCCTGTAAACTGTGTGTAAGAATACTGAGAGCAACATAAAACCACAGTCAAATTCCTTGTATGTGTCTAGTCTAAGTCTAAGTCTAGTCAGTCATATGGATATGCTGTGATAATGTAACAATGTTCTGTATGAATGTTTAAATATCTTGTTAATTTTGAATGTTGGATGCTTTACGTACAGTTATCAGTGTCAGTTTGAATGTTCTGAGACAGATAGTTCGAATCTCCCGACATCGTCACCATGATGATGATGACAATCATAACGATGCTTAATATAAAATGTATCATGATTACATATTCCATACATTTTTGTAATTCCCTATTAAAACATAACTGATCTGTATTTTCCCATCTATTTCTATTTGTGTTTTTTTGGATATTTGTTGCCTACATTTGGCTTTGACGTAGTAAAAGGTTCTTTTTTTAAATTTTATTTTGATAAATAAGAAAAATACATTAGTTAAATCAATGGGTTTATAAATATAGACACTAAAACTGATTTTGTGACATTGTGGTATAGTTGTGTGTTGGATTTCTTTGTTATGAGCATGCAGTCCTTCAAAATACTGTCTCCATATAGCAAAAGAAAGTTTAGTTTTTTAATAAGCCAATCGTTTTTGTGGTTACGCTCTATTTAATCCGAGGCTCATGGGTGGAGCCACGCCAGCATTGACCCCCATTCTTTCCCATGCACGCCTTACATTTTGACACATTAGTCAACAGTGGTATTTTATGTAGCCAGCTTTAGGGAATGTTTGTCATAATATAGTTACTTAGATTCAAATTGCACTTAGCAAATGTTGCCCATTACCTACCGGCCCACCATATTCTAATTTGTACAGCCACAGTTTCATAATGAACTGAAAAATCTCTAACACTGGCTTTTGCGCCGTTGCTTCAACAAAGCATCTCTCACTCCCAGCCAGTCAGCCCCCTGCCATCCACATGCATTAACAAGCACACACACACTCAGAGCGGACAGCAGAGCAAAATAGGCCAGTGGAGACAGTGAACCAGGTGAAGTGAACAACAAAGCTGTGTGAATGTAGCATAACTGCTTAGTTTGCCATATACCTCTGAATTTGGCAAGCCAGCACCTCCTCCTTCTGCCAGCAGTACCTGCAGGCAGTGAATCACAGCAGCAGACAGAGGAGGAGGACAGGAGGAAGGACTGATACTGACTGATGTCTGTCTTCTTTATTCTCTCTAAACTTCACTCATTATTTGATGTCAGGAAATATTATTTAACTGTCATTTTAGATTTGTTTGTATAAATCAATTGTAATCCTGTTCTGAATTTATTCTTCTCAAAAGTAATTATTAATAAGAAAACCAATTCGATTGTAATGAAAAAGAACTGGTAAGAGTATTGATAAAGAACTGGGCTTATAAGAGTGTGGATAAGATTTTCAACCGCTACAGCTGGT
>NW_024042985.1:0-2768 GCF_014851395.1 Micropterus salmoides | reverse complement strand
TACCTTTCAGTTGTTGTGTATATTCAGTCACACAGAACCTTTGTTGCAGGTAGTTCCTCTCCAGATCCTTTTAACTTGACCCAATATGCTAAACTTAGAACTTAGACAACTTAGAACATCTCAAATATAATGGCAGTTCATCAGCTTCTACCAGCAGTGCATCAGTAGGGGTTATTTTCACTGCACCTATGCTGAGTCTTAGAGCTCTGAACTGTATTCTGTCTAATTTTCTAAAATACTCTTGGCTGCTGCTCCATATACCATACATCCATAATCAATACACGATTGTATTAAGGCCCTATAAATATCTAGTAGTGATTGTTTATCTGCTCCCCATTGGTAACCAGAAACTGACCTCATGAGATTCAGAACCTTTTTACATTTTGTTTCAACCAATGTTTTCCCTCTTTTCCATATAGCCCCATCATCTGCATAAAGTGATGACCCAATATCTCTATCAACATTTAAAAAAATTCATTTATCACGATGTTAAACAAAATAGGGCTTATAGCGCTCCCTTGAGGAATACCATTTTCAATTTCAAAATCCTCCGACAGAGCATCTCCAACTTTAACCCGGAACATTTAGTTAGACAGGAAGTCTAAAACCCAGTTGGATAGTCTTCCGCCAATACCCATTTCATGCATTTTTATCAGTAGTCCTTCTCTCCACATTGAATCATAAGCTTTCTCAATATCATAATATACTACAGCCATGACCTCTTTCATACTAACCGTCTTTTCTGCCTCATTGCTAACTTTAACTAAAGCGTCTACCGTAGATCTTCCTTTACGTAATCCACTTTGGTATTTGTTTAGCGGCCCTCTTTGCTCTAAATAATATGACAATCTACAGACAATTATCTTTTCCATCCATTTACACAAGTGTGATGTTAAGGCTATAGGTCTGTAGTTTCCTGCATTAGTTGTGTCTTTACCAGGTTTACCAAACGGTACTATCAGAGCACTTTTCCAACTATCAGGCATTACACCTTCTCTCCATATCTTATTGAACAGTTTTAGTATAATTTCCAAGACTTCTTTTGGTAATTGTCTAAACATAGCATAGCATAGTTGATCTTGCTGGTGCTGTATATCCACTTTCCTCTAGGACCATTTTTAACTAATGTAATGAAAAGTCCATGTGAAGTGCCGATACATCACTATCTTTTTTCTTAGTTACACCACTATTTGTTCTTAAAATATCCTTTTTCCGTTGTTTATGCATTTCATCTAAATGACTCCCACTATGTACACTTGCAAACTTCTTACCTAGTAGCTCAGCTTTCTCCTTATTTGTAATTGCCAGGTGTTCTCCATCTATCAGCACTGGGATTTTAAATGATTTTCTTTCCCCACTCATCTTTTTGATCGTTGCCCAAATGTCACCCAATTTAACTTCTCTACCAACGGAGGAGCAGAATTGCCTCCAGGCATTCTTCTTGGATGACTTAAATATTTTCCGTGCCATAGCCCTCTTTCTTTGATAGTCAACCAAGTTATCTTGGCTCAAATGCTTTCTTAAAATTCTGAACGCATGATTGTCTTTTATAGCATTTTTACATTCATCGTTTCACCATGGAACTATTTTCTCATTCACTGTGCTCTTAGGGATGCAGGTTGTTGCAGCACTAATAATCATGGAAGTCACTGCTACTGCGCAGCTATTTACATCACCCTCCACTGATATTCTTTCAGTATACTCAGTTGAAAGTTCTCGGAATTGTTATGAAAACACCATCTCTCTATTACATAACCTTCCTGAACATACATATCAAAGTTCATGGAACACAATATTGGAAAGTGATCACTCCCTATGTTGGTATTGTTCTTTACATTCCATTCATAAATTACTCATATTTACAGAGACTAATGTAAGATCTATACAAGAAACTGAATTTCTTGTAACATTACCTCTTCCATCATTAAGGCAGGAAAGTGATCTCTCCTCGATGAGTTCTTCAACTACTTCTCCATTAGTGCCTGTATGGTCACTTCCCCACAGAGTATTGTGAGCATTAAAGTCTCCACACCATATTTCTCTACTATCAACACTTTCTGAGATCTCATGGAATGTTTGCATTGATAAATTTCTTTCACGGATTATAAAAATTGACTACTTTGATATTTCCTCTGGGACTACACATTTCTACTACTACACATTCAGAAATAAATGTTACACATCCTCCACCTTGTTTTCCAATTCTGTCACATCTAACCGAGCTGTAGCCTGGTAGGACAAAATCCAAATGTGGTCTTAACCAAGTTTTTTGTATACACATAATATCAGGTCTAACTTCCAGATCAGTTACAACCTTCTTGAACTCTTGTCCATTTGCAATTAAACTTCTGGCATTCCAGTGGAGGATATGAAATACCATAATGAAGCTAATCACCTTGAGACACTCCATCATAATTATTCGGGTTCAACATCTTATGAATCAGTTCAGCTGTAACTTCTGTGATCCCCAGTCTCTATGGCTGCCTCTACAATTGTTTTGATTCTATCACTTTTTTTCTTCTGCTGTATTGCCACATTTACAGTCTTACAGATGAAAGCAACAAAGTTGGTTTTACCCACAATCAGCGTATCTTCATTAATATCCTTTATCCATGGATTTATTTCTGCTTGCCTCTCACTTGGTGTTGGAGATGAAACCTCAATTACTCATCTGTTCTCAGACTCTTGCTTATTTACTACTTGTGTAAACTGGATCTGAATAGTCACTTTCCTTCATTTTGCTGCATCAGCATAAGATACCTGATTAG